>NC_084544.1:2455000-2757500 GCF_024500275.1 Phycodurus eques
ACTTTATGACTTTGATTCCATTTTCTTGGTAATGAGATTGACTTTCTTTGTGATTTAGCCACGCCCTTCACATATACGAGAGTCTTTGCGACTCGGCCCTTGATGCGATTGAGAGTCCTTGTCAAAACAGAAGCACACCGTCGCAACGCGTGTGTTCCTCCCGGAAAGAAACATCGTATATTCGTAATGCAGCAGTCATGAACACACGAAACGGCGGCGTTTCAAACGGTCCACTTTGTGGGTGAGCACAAACGACAGACAAACATCGGAAAGAAACCTCACTCGCCTCGCACAATTCTGATAAGCCAATTAGAAAATTCTAGTGTGCGTCTGCGTGTACTTCCAGCACTTTTTAGATACTATTTTTTTATTTTATTTTTTTTTACAAATGTATACAAACATAACATACTCCAAATGATTTTGTTACATTTCCATAAAAAAAAAAAAAAAGAGGCGATTTCCGCTCTGAATAGATTGACCCTTCCAAGAAGTGTCGAAGACCACATTGTTAGCAACAAGTTTTCCACCATTTCACTGCCGTTCAAATACAATTAATGCGAATAAATAATCATTGTATGACTTTTTCAGGTTAAATAGGGCGATGTATTACACTCCGGAAAAAAAACAACACTTGGTTTAGTAACAGCAGCGCCAGGTTTCCATCTCACCTGTCTGTAAGTAGTAACAATGTTAAGAAGACGGGTTACATTACAACTACTATGATTATTTTCACTTTTTTATGACAAAAGAGACGTTATGACACGATGAAACCAACAAAAGTTACAAGTCACCCGTCGTAAGGAGGAGACGTTAGCTTGCAAGCATTTTAAGCGCACTCAAGCGCCGCTGACCGAAATGAACGAGCATAAATAACTACGACGGGTTCATGACACGGTGCGAACCCCAACTTGCAAAAGTTTTGTTCGAACCGTCATGTCATCAAGTCGTAGTTCTTCTAGTTAGCGCGGTGTCCACGGTGAGTCGGCGACCGATTTTTCAGGTTTGGTCGAGTGACGTTCGCAGCGCAAGCGAGACGGCAGTCATGGCGTTCATTTCGTTGGACAGCAGAGGGCGATATTGCCGAACCTGGCGACTTTTATTCCATCAATGCAATATTTTAGTGTAAACCACTAAAATAAGAGATTGAAGTTTGAAAAATAATAATAAATCTGCGCAATGCCGGCATCAGTGCGCTGCGGTCTCGGTCCTCAGGTGGACCGCCAGCTCCCGGAGGAGGGCGCTGCGGCCCAGGTAATCCCCGCGTCTCTTCTCGGCGATCACATCCTCCAGGCTCTGGAACTCGAGGGCGTGCGAGTACTTGCGGTCGCCCAGCAGGACGTGCAGCGTGTACGGCTGGCGGGCGCCGCCTCTCAGCTCGCCGCCGGCCTTCAGCTCCCTGCGGCCGAAGCGGCACCAGGCGGCGAAGCCCTCGGAGTTCCGCCAGCTCAGCTCGCCGTCCTTCAGGCCCACCTACGGCGAGCCGTTTCAGCGTTTATTCCACATCCTTGATCTCCAGATTAAGGTCCGAGTACTAGTGCGCCCTTTGTGCTCGCCAGTACGGCAACTTTGGCATACTCGTAAGACAACTCCATGTTACTGGTGAGGCAAAACTGCTCACTTCAACATAGTTCCTTGACACCAGGATGCCACAAAATTGAGGCAAAAGACTATTTTTGTGTAGATGAAGCTCAACTCAATTTAACATAGTTCATTGGAATCACTATGCCAGTAAAGCACTACTTTTGTCTAAATGATGCTCCTCAACTCACTTCCACATAGTTTCTGGTCGACAACATGCCGACAAAGCACTACTTTTGTCTAAATGAGGCTCTTAAACTCACTTCAACATAATTCCTTGGCACCAAGATGCAAAAGGTTGGAGGCAAAGCACTACTTTTGTCCAAATGAAGCACCTCAACTCACTTCAACGTAGTTCCTGGGCACCAGGATGCCACAAGATGGCCCCAAAGCACAATTTATCTAAATGAAGCTACTCAACTCACTGAAAGGCACACATAAACACACCAATATTACAGTAGCTAAAGTAATTGCACTTTAGAAACCCACATTATTGAATTAATTTTTCTTAGGTTTCGTTGTTCTTATATTTCACAATGTATTGCTATTTTTCTTTAAGAAAAACATTTTTTTCAGAGTCATAACAGATGGCATTCCAGCTGATTTCAGTGGAGAAGAATGTATTTGATATTCAGTGGACCCCCGCTATTCGCTATTCGGACCGGGCCAGAACACCAATAGTGAAAATCTGGATAATTGACGGCCGTTGAAATTTTTTGAATGAGCAGGTATAAATGCCAATAACGTTTTCACAGGGTTACCCCTCCTCACCCTCCAAAAGAAAAAAAGAAAAAAAGGAAAAAAAAATACTAATAAAGACGATTTTTTTTTTTTTTTCAATTAAAAAAAACAAAACATAAAAAAATCCGCAAATAGGTGAATCCGCGAGTATCCGGGGGTCCAGTTTTCGATTTGATTGCGTTACAAGGGAATTATGGGCCTTAAACGCGATACCGGAATGAAGGCGCAAACGGCATCCGAGTTCCACACCCACCTGCTCCAGGGCGCTGCGCACCACCGCGTCGGGGTCCCGGGCTCGGAACTTGTAGCGCTCGTTGACGACCCGGCAGCGTCTCCCCCGGCCGGCGTCCGTCAGGAAGGCGCTCTTGACCTCGGCGCGGTGCAGGTGCACCACCTGGAAGTCGCCCACGTACACGGCCCAATGCGGGTACCGGCCCGCGGCCACGAACTCCACCAGGTCGCCGGCGCGGCACTTGTCGAGCAGCTTCTCCGGCGAGTACGAGTCCAAGGCGGACGAGCGGCGGCTCTTCTCGTACACGCACTCGTCCAGCTTGTACACGGTGCACTCCACCTCCTCCCGCGGGTCGAAGGCCGTTTCTTCCGGGTCCGAGTTCGCGCGGGTGCCGTCGCCCGGCTCGTCGTCGTCGTCGTCCCCCCCGTCGGAGAAAATGTACGAGACGCCGATGCGAGGACCCTCATCCCGCTCCACGCAGTGCGGGTCCACGGTGGGAACTTCGGCGTAACTTAACCGCTCCATGTGGTTCCCCATGCGGGCGAACAACGGCTTCGATCCCCGGGAGTCAAAATGTAGCCATTTTGGGGAAATTTCAGTCCAAATTACACGGCAACAAGTGTACGGAAGGGGAGGGAACAAAAAAAAAAAAAAGACTAAGAAGGAAATGACTTCCAATTCACCGTTCGTCCTCCCCCCCTCTCCCTCCTCAGGTGCTTGCCGCTCACCTGGGCGTCTTTTCCTGCGTCAACGGCGGCGTCCAGACGTCGGAAAATTCCACAGCAAAAGTTGGTCCAGTGTGGTCCGGTTCAGCAGGCTCGCGTGCCCCTCGCCCCTCGAGGAGGCTCACGTGCGGCTCCCCTCAAACCAGCCAAATCCTGGCGGCCAAACCGGAAGTGACTGTCCCGGTGCCCGTTCAAATAAAGTGCAAAGCGGAAATGTGAACAAAAATGAGCAAATAAAATTACTGTCTTTTTGAGTTTTGGGGTTTTTTTGACAATAAAGTTGAGTTAAAATGAGTCTTGGGTTCTAATACAAGTCTCGTTTTTTTTTTTTAAGATAATTTGAAAAAGCAACTTTAAAATTGTTTCTCTACATTTTATTAATGTTTTTTCACTTTTCATAAAATATAGCTAAAAAAAGGTCCAATTAGAAAAAAAAATGTCAATCCAGAAGAGACGCAAGCGGCCGGCTCCCACAGCTGGACTCCATCTTGAAAAGGTGCAAGGCGGTAGCACATCAACCCAGAAGAGATGCTAGCAGGTGGCTCCCACAACCGAAGTCCATCCCGGTCGCCGCTTGCTAGCACATCATCAGATGGGGTCAAGCTTTAGCAGCTGCCGACCAACATCTTTTCTGGACTGGGCAGCCGCCGCTCGCACTTTTTCCGGATGGGGTCCATTTCTGGCAGCTGCCTGCTACCATCTCTTCTAAATGCGATCCAACTACGGTGGCCGTTTGCTAGCATCTCTTCTGGGTTGGGTAGTCTCTTCTAAACGCCGTCCAGCTCTGGTAGCTGCCAAATAGCCTCTCTTTTCATCCAGATGTTCTAGCCAGCAGGCACCACGCAAGCGCTGTACACCGCACCATCTGTTCCCCCCCTCAAAGTCATAGTATCACGTTGGCTCAAAACATGCAGAGTCGGGAATAAAAATGAAAGCCACAGTTAGGGAGAAAACCGTTTATTTCTTCTTATTTATATTTTCATAGAACTTTTTTTTTTATACAGATCTATTCAGAAAAACAACGAGCATAATGTAGAAGGAATGTCATTCGTATTTTTTTCATCATCATCATCAATATTATTATTCAACCACTTAAACGAGCTACAACAAAGATGTCCTAAAAGAGAGGCTGATATAGAAAACGAACACATTTGGAACCACGAGTGGGCTTCGTGATGACTGACATAATTTCAGGGAGAGCTTTTGTTGTTTCAAGGAAGTGCGCGAGACCAACACGCCACAGGTGGGGTGTACATTACGCACACACACACACACACACAAACAGATACATTAGTCATGCGTGAACAAGACCGCAGGTTTTTTTTAACTCGCTTGTTGAGAAGAACCAAAAAAGGCATTTGACGCCTTCGGAAACGCAACTGAAATTATGCTAATGCAAATTTGAAAAAAACATAAATAAATACAAATCAACAAGATACCATTTCTACAGACACGCGTTGCATAAACTCGCCTAGAGCTGGATCCCATCTGGAAGGTGCTAGCAGGGGGCGACTACAGCTGATTCCCATCTAGAAGAGATGCTAGCAGGTGGCTGCCCGATCCAGAAGAAATGCTAACAGGTGGCTTACAGAGATGGACCTCATCTAGAGCTGGACCTGGAGCAGAGGGGGTCAAAAATGGTGCTAGCAGGCAGCTACCAGAGCTGGACCCCATCTAGAAGAGATTCTCGGAGGTGGCTATTCGATCATGAAGAGATGCGAGAAGGCAGCTACCAGAGCTGGACCCCGACCAGAAGAGACGCTAGGAGTTAGAAACCAGAGCTGGACCTGGTCAAGAAAGGGTGCTAGCAGGCAGCTACCACAGCTGTACCCCATCTAGAAGAGATACGAGCAGGCAGCTACCAGAGCTGGACCTGGTCTAGAAGGGGTGCAAGTAGGAAGATCCCCTGAAGCAGAAAAGATGCTAGCAGTCCGCAAGGCTGGATTCCAACACTCAGGACTTCCTGTTCATGCTCTTTCCTATCAGTTTCACTTATGTAAGTCGGAATGTGACTTTTTGATGAGGCAGAAAAAGTAAAAACAAAAAAAAAACAAAAAAAAAGACAAGTCTTAAAAATCCTTATGGTGAAAAAGAAAAACATCTTTGGTGCTCTCCAACTGAGAGGAAAAATGACAAAAAAAACAACACTTTTGTTCCACAGTAAGTCTTGCACAGTGCAAACAATTAATGGCTCCCCTCAAAGGAAAGGATCTTCATGCATCGGATCACTAAACATGAGAGTAGACTCAGTTCTTGGGATCGGAGGTGACTTTTGGAACACCGATACCACATGAAGGGGGGCACTAGTAAACATCAACTAGGGGAGGGGGGGCGCAAGCTAAGTGGTCTTTCTGCCTGGTGGGGTGCTAATGCTCGCGTTGGTGGGGATCCTGATGCTAAAAGGCCATTGTTCGATGCCGGGATGCAAAATTAAGGGTGGATGATGGCGACGAGGGTCGGGTGGGGGTCTACGTGGACTGGTCGCGCTGCAGGGCTGTAATGTCCAGAGTGGGGGGGGCCCGCCCGCTCCACTCCCGCAGCTGCCCGTCCTTGTAGAGGAGGTTGAGGGCCGGTAGAGGGACGCCCGACTCGGCGGGCGGCTTACTGAGAGGACTGGTCACCCCGCTGTCCGGCTCGCAGGGCGGACCGCCGTCCTGGCCGCGGCAAAAACAGAAAGAGCGACAAGGTGTTCTGAACCAGATTGTTCGTTTACTGAACAAATGTGCCCAGATATTAATTCTGAAGGGCGTTGCAAGATCAAAATCTAAAAAAAATGTATACCGTGTAAACGGTGTCGGAGTACCAATCCGGATCGAATCCAGATTGTTTGTTAACATCGGATATGGAACAGCCAATTAGGAAAGGGAAGCGTTAAGGACGATGTCTTAAATTCATGATGATGATGATGCCATACAAGCCAAAACCCATCAAAATTTAACAGGGTTAGAAATAAATTTCATTATATGCTTATATAATCAGTCAAAACTGACCCTATGAGGGTTCTAGAACCAGTACCAGGAGACTAAATAGGACAAATTACAAGTAGTTCTGCAAATGTTCAAGCTTTGGCTTACCTGGAACGACTGGACGAAGCTCAGCACCTTGAGGGACAGCTTCCGGCTGGAGTGAAGCAGCTCTTGGAGGCTGTGGAAGAACAACAACAGTCAGCGTGGCGCCACTTCCAATCAATCCCAGGGAATGAATCAAGTGGAAGTGTCAAACGTCACCTGCCGCCGCCGCATAGCTTGTGGGCGGCGATCTTGCGGCACACCTTGCGGTTGAGCTCGGAGCTGAAGAGCGGCATGCCGAAGCACAGCTCCAGCGGCGCCCACTCGTCCTCGCACGAGAGGGCTACAAATGGCGGGCGGGGGAAGAGATTTGAATGTGCTTAGGTTGTACATTTTGTGTTGAGGCCAGCGGGGAAAGTGTTGTTGCCCCACTAATGCTGTCAACGTACTGTCCGTCTTTGCTCGTGCGTCGCCGTTGTTCTCTTCCGACACCAGTTCGAAGGACTCGGTGCTGCCGTTGGTGTCCAGGCCTCCTCCCAGGTGGGTGTCTACTAAAGATAAGGAGATGCACCTCATCTTATGGCCAGTGACGTTACACACTCACACTGCGTACATTAGGGCCGGCCGATTATGATTTTATCGATTGGAATTATTTATTTTTTTGGTCTCTTTGGTACATTTTCAGAGATTTTTGAGCGTCCATGTTCAATGTAAACACACACAGTCTGGATCAGAGCACAATTGAAATTGTATTCTGTAACCGCACAGCAAATTTTTTTCAAAGTGGGTATTTTCTTATGGCTTTTAACCACATTTACAACATCGTCCAGAATTTCCCTTTCAGAATCAATGTTCCACGGTCAACGTAAACATACAACCTAGTTCGGATCAGGAGTTAAACTGGTTTTCGGCTGGTTGTATAAATTGGGCACAATTTGACATATATTTTATGACATTTTTATGGAGTGAAGGGCAAAAAAAAAAAAAAAGTTGAACCAAATCTAGAAATGTGAGATTTTATTTGAAATCCATATGGCAGGGCCCCTTTGCACGCGCTACATTATCGGTCTACGTTACCCCCGCACTCGATGGCGTCGCTGGGCCGGCGCCGGTGCCTGTTGTTGGCGTTGAGCATGGTGATGTAGCCGCACTGGTGCTCCAGGTCCACGTGCTCGCGCAACTTGCGGAGCGCCTTGTGCACGCACATGTTGGAGTAGGAGAACTCTACAAACGCACATCGAAACGACACCACGTCAGCCATTTTGAGTCAAGTTGAATTTCAAACTGAAGACGAGAAGAGCAGAAGAGCTGACATGGAAATGCCGTCATATTTTTTTGATTTGTTTTTTATTTAACCTTGCTTTATCCAGGTAAGGCAATTGCGAAGATTCTCATTTGCAATGCCGACATGCCTGCAGACAGCAGAGTAAAACTAAGCAAACTCAAAGCAAATACAATGATGTAGTTACATATTTGCATCATACATTACATTATGAGACACAAAATATTGTTAAAAAGGGAGAATGTGAGACTTGAAGTTGGAATGGTTTGAAGCAATAAAAAAAGAGGAGGTCATTATGTCAAATATCCCGAAGTTGATCAGAGTGAGCTAAACAATTGGAATCGGTTGACTTAAGTTGTGGAATATTAACTTTAGAACACGTCTCCATTCATTTGAATGGAAAGCGTGGAATTGTGGGACAAGAGGAAAAATTGTGGATGTTGAAATGCAATTCTTGTACGAACGACACGTATTATCGACTGACCTCCTTTCAGGTCCTCCTCGTCAAAGGGGAAGGGGATGTGGACCGTTTCCCCGTGGCCGTGCATGCCGTGGCCCTACACGCACACGCACACGCACACGCACGTTAAACGCTGTTGACGGGGCGACAATCGAGACGATCGGCTGCTCGGGCCCCGGTCACCTGGATGAGAACGGCCGAGTGCGTGAGAGCGTCGTTGAGCGTGGCCAGCACGTTGGACGCGGGCACCACGCCGGGGTCGTGGCCCCAGGAGGTGATCAGCAACCTGTCGTAAACCTGACCACGCAAGACAGTCGCATCAGAGGGGCACAGAGCCTCAAATGAGGCATGTTAGAGGTGTGCCGTAGGACATGAAATATGGTATACATGGTACATTTGAGGTGCACAGACCAAGAGGTGTAAGCAGCTCAAATCTTTGTTTTTTTTTTTGCTGCCACGAAGTGACCCAATGCTACGAAATCCCCCCCCCCAGTCAAATTCCCAGGATACTCGGGGAGTTCCCGTGTGAGGCTTCACCTGGAAGATGTCGGGCAGCTTGCGCAGCCGGGAGCCTTTGGAGAGCAGCAGCGAGGGCGGACCCTGGCCGGTCACGTGGTACAGGTAGAGCTTGAACCAGATGGAGCTCACCTCGGGGATGGCGGGCCCGATGTGCTGCAGCCACACACAAAAACACGTCGAAATGCGAATGATGTTTGAACACAAATAACAGAGCAACACGCAGAAAAACATTAGTAACTGGCCTTGATTTTGTTTATCCTCTGCGGAGATTGACTAATATAAGTGAGGCTTGAGGGGGCGTGACCGTCTCCATGTGTACGGCTGTATTATACTGCCCCCAAGCGGCCAAGACGCACACACACCAGAAGGAGCAGCACAACGTCCACTGAACTGAAGCAAAAAATGTGCCCAAAAATGGCTCATTCTTTACATTCTATTTACATATGTCATAACTATATGTTTTTATAAGGTACAATATTATACAATTTTATTTTCCTTATTAAATAACACAGTTCCCATTTTTTTTGGGGGGGGGGGGGGGGGCAAGAATAATGGCATTGCCATTTATTTTACTGGGCAAAGATGATTTTAGATACAAGGTTTGAAATTCATAACGGGGTCACGGAGCGGCCCAAACTGGTCTCAAGGCACCACTGCATTTAATTTTAACAATACTGTACAATATGAATATTGCATCCAGTCGCAGAATGTTGACGTACCTGAGGCGTGCAGCTGCTGATGGGTCTGATCTCGTTGCTGAGCGGCGCCATGGAGACCAGCAGCTTGTAGTTCTTGTTGAGCACACGGCTGCAGGTGGCCTGGTCCAGACCCAGGAGGCTCTCGCAGCGCAGCATGTCCAGGGGGAAACCTGCTGGCGTAGTAACACGTTTTTTTTTTTTCATCTTTATTTTGCAAGCTCGTCTCATTGACGGCAACATCTCTTTTCCTAGAGAGCTGGGAATAAACAAAAGTCCACACTTAATCCTACATGGCGCACAGGTGCCGCGCAAAATCGATGTCATATGATTAACACGCCAATTAATAATGATCATCGCTAATTTGCACACTATAAAGAAACAGAAGTTACGAATGAGTAGAAACAATCCACAAATGACCTATATTTGGGATATCAGGTCCCTGGTCCTGAGTGAGTTCCTTGTTGTAGCGCAGAAAGAGGATGGTGTTCTTCAGGGTGAGGGCGTGGTCAAAGTAGCGCTGAGCCTCGCCCTCTGCTGTGCTTTCCACCTGCAGGAGGACAAGAAGAAGACGACGTTGAAGACCACACCGCCGCTCGGCTTCCTTGTCCTTCTGACTAAGGCCCAAGAAGGTTTTCGTGCACCTTCTCCAGCTCGGCCAGGAAGCTGTCCAGCGTCTCGTCGGACAGCTTGCCCACCTCGAACATGGTGACGGCGTGACTCTTGAGGTTGGGCGACAGGTTGCCCATCATTAGGAAGGCCGTGAGCGTGGAGTCGAACAGGAAGGCGATGCGCTTGGTGGGGGCCGCCGGGATGCTCAGGCTGCTCACGCTGCCCGTGTCGGCTGCGCGCACACACGCGGTCACAAAAAAAAAAAAAAAAAAAAAAAAAAGCAACACACAAACACGCAGCTTGCCCATGTGCGTTATCAAGCAGACCTTGGTCCTCCAGACTGGTGGTGTCCGTGTCTGTGGCCGAGGAGCCTCCCTCCATGACGGGGCTGCCCTGCTCCCAGGACAGCAGCATCTTCTGAGGGTCCATGGTGCTCCTAGTGACGCACAAACAGTCACGACAGGCCAACCGAGTGCACCGCCAAAAACACAATCCTCATTTGGACCATCCGTGGCCTACTTGAGCCTGTTGAGGGAGGGCGCGTTCTTCCAGGTGGGATGGAGCTGCTCGGAGCTGATCGCCTGACCTTTCTTCACGGCGAAGCCCAGACGGCAGTACATGGACACGGCGTTCTGATCACGACACGCAATCGGATCAAGCTCATTTTTTCAGAACCACCTCTGAATCGCCACAGAGGAGCTCGCTTACCTTCACCAGGTCCAAGTCTATCTCCAACACATTGGCCAGCTGGAAGAAGAAACACAAATAAGACGGGACAAGCAAATACGGTGACCGCATCCAGCGGCGCGTCCTACCTCGGCTACGTTGGTCTGCTCGTCGATGGACACGAAGATTTTGTACAGTAACGTCTCAAAGTAGTCGCCCTGGACGCGGTTCATTACAAAGCCCTCCAGCGGGGGCACTGTGGAGGCGCAGACGGTGAGAATCGTCACAAACAGTGAGAACCGACACCAACAATGAGAATCGGCGCAAACTTTGAGAACCAAAACAAAGAACTAGGTTCATTGGCACAAAAACGGCGTGGATCAGTACATGCAGTGAGAACCACGGACAGAAACCGTGAGAAACGGCAAAAAAATAAATAAATAATAAATAAAAATGGTGTGCAGAGTTTAAAAAAAAAAAAAAAAAAAAAAAAAGCGTGAACCGGCACGGCACAAAAACAATGAAAACAAAAACAGTGAGAAGCGGCACAAACCTGAGATGCAGCTGTCGTCCGATATGGGAACGTCCAAGTAAATGAAGCCCCGGTTGTACAAACCTGAACAGAAAAAGAAAAACACTCTTACAAGAAAAAATCTACATAAATCCAGGTGTGCCACCAAAAGATTTAGCAGTTAGCTTCCTCACTTAGCACCACGTTGTACTCCATTGATCCGGCCAGCTGAGGCCCGGAATCAATCATCTTATCAATGGCTTTCTTCTCTGCTGAAGAACAGATCTGCAATCACGCAAACACAGCGCCTACGTCACGGCGCGCGCGCGCGGAGCGTCGTGTGCGTGTTCCGCGATCCTCTCACCCTGATATCGTCCTCGGTGATGTAGCCCGTCTGCGCCATCCACCACGGCTCCACGGAGATCTCCGCCGGTTTGGACGGGAGAAGGTCCCGCGCCGATTTCCGGCGGAAGAATTTCTGAAAGGGAAGTGAAGAGTAGGGAGTCGCACAGACCATTAAAAATGGTAGAAATGTTGAAATTCGCTGTGCACAGCCCACTCAAATGCGCTGTAAAAATATTTCTGTCTCACTTTGGAGGAGCGGCACTGGTTCATCAGGTCGATGTACTGGTTTCGCCCGATCCCGAGCAGTCTCAGACCTGCGTCACGACATAACGTAATTGTATGTAATATGGCGTACAATGGGGAAAGAAATGACAGACGTTTGAAATAAGCGTGTCGTTTGCACAATGCGGGAGAGTGAAAACTTACAGTCAGCAGCAGTGAAGTTGGGCAAGGAGTCGTAACTCTTCTCGCTGTTCATGATATCCTGGAGGTGCAAACGAGGGCAAGAACGGAGAAAAGAGGAAGAAAGAAAAAAAAAACTTACGAAAATGCCGTTGCACCCCCCCGCAATAAATTGCTGGAAAGGTCAACTCTTCTTCAGGAATAACTGCATTGTCTCCAGAAACGCCAACGAAGGAAACGCATTGTTGATTTTTTTTCTCCAAGCAATTACTTGCTAAAATGAATTCCTCTCCCCCCCGCCAAAGTGGACGCTTACCTCCATGATTCCGATGTAGTACGAGAAGGGCGTGACGCGCAGCCCCTTGACCATGATGTCAGACAGGTGGTACGGGTACAGCATCAGGTGCTCGCGGCTGTACTTGAGCAGCTCCTCGTAGTACTTGCGCTCGTCCTTCCGCACGTGCCGCACTGCGGGCGCAAAATGGAAATTTGATCGCAAAACAACTCGGCGGGACGTTAAAACACAACGCTTACCTAAGTTATTGCGGAATCGCAACTGGTTGCGGATGCTGTACAGCAGGACATGTTTCTCGTACTCGCGCTGAGAGTTGCCCAAACTCTGTATATTGGGGGGGGGGGGGGGGAGAACAAACCAAAAAAAGTTCAGGCATCCCTCATTTTGCTTGTACAAGTCATTGCGGTTTCCTGCCTGGAAATTCACACTGCACCTATAATATATCCAATATTCTACAGATTACCCCCTCAATTAATCTGATAACAAATTGATTCATTTTATTTTATTTTTTTAAAACAACAAAATGTGCACGTGAGGTGCAGTTATTACTGATGTCCACTCGGGGGCCACACATTGTTAGCAAATTTCCCAACCTCTCTATGCAGTATTATTTTTGAGATTCGATTTCAATTTTGCTTTGAACTTTCACACACGTTTTGACCCAACCGGCATTTTCTCCATGAACAAGCACTTTATTTCACATTGTCAGAAATGGAAAAAAAAAATTATCTACTATTTCTGTGTTAATGCCGAGCGCGGGGCGTGATTTAAAACTTGTTTGGTATCCGAAGAAATAAAGCAAATCCCACAAGGAAATAAAAAAAAATATGCAAATTGTGCTTTAAATATTGTCACTGGGATTAGTTTTTTCGATGAGTCAAGAGGCGACGAAAAAAATAATAATAATGCGATTCAAATCGGAAATGCGATTTTGGTGAGAACGCGAGCAGCAGAAAAGTTCATTATTTAGCCAGTGTTGAGCAAATGTCTGAATTTCCACCACGTCAATTGTTTAGAATCGACCCATTGGAGCCATTTTCCTCGTTTTCTCCACCACTCCTCCTTGATGAAACGACGAAGAAGAGTTTGTCTACCATTGGAGAAATTGCCAAGATCACAAAGTGCAATTGAGCAAGGGGCGCCCGACAGCCCCACCCAACGTGATTTGGGCAACTTTTCCTTGTTTTCTATCTTTTCTGAGAGCAGCAGCTGCGTTGTCACGTGACGGTGGTCGCTGCCTGCTTGTCTCGTGACATTGACAGCTTGCCCCGGACGCGGTCTCCCCATCACGAGTCATTGGCTTTGAGGGTTGTTGTTGTTGTTGTTGTTTTAAAGCGTCGTACCTGTTTGACATGAGCCGGCAGCTTATTCCACGGATAATTCTGCCTGATGTGGAATTCCACGTCCGTGTTCATCGCTAGCTAGCTAGTGAGCTAGCTGGCTGGCTGCGAGCCCCTAAAACGATGAGACGCTCGTCCACTGTGACCACCGGTGACAGCCCCACGCCGCCGTCGCCGCTACTCGACACCCGGTCCGAGGAGTATTGTTTCGCTTTGTATTGTTTGATTGTTTCTCCCTCCTGGAGGCAATCGCTGGATGCGTCCACTTCCTTGTTAGACTCCCAACGGAAGAGAACGTCACCATCGACGTTGCGTCACTTCCGCCGGAGGGGGCGGGGCGTCGTGTCGTGTCGTCGGTGGTTAGCATTAGCATTGTTAGCTCGCTCCTCGACCTATAATTGTCGTGTTTTATCAGCGCTAGCAAGAAGACGAAGGAGCTGAGGCGGAAAGCGGCTTCTGAGGCAGAAAGAGGAAAGCGCAGACGGACTTTGAATGTTGGCACTATGGCAGGAAAAGCTCGGGAGTTGGTGGACATGATGACGATGAGGAGAAAGGTTGCTATGTTGTGTGTACAGGAGAGCGGGTGGAAAGGCAACAAGGCTACAAGTTGCCATTATTTGATCACGGTGTCAATGGGAAGGGAAATTCTGGACGGAGCACTGTACACATAGTATATAATTGTGAAATTCAGCACGACAGGTCTTTTCATATTCAGATAATAGCCTGTCTGGGATTGAAAAATGGATGCGTCAATCATCATCAGTGCTTCAGACTAAAGAGAAAGTGTATTATTTAGGTTTTATTCCACTTGGAGTTGGGCTGCAGCGGCGGTCTGCGTCGCTCGACGTCGTGCTGAACTCGTTTCGGCAGCAAAGCCGCTGGGCGTGAATCAGCAGCGCCTCTGCTGGTCGCGGCCAAGGAGTGCACTCCATTTTGCAATTTGACATTGATCATCGTTTCTATCCCAAGTAAAAAAAAAACAAGTGCAACCAACAACATTGTCACATTCTGATCGACGTACAAATTGACTGAGTTGTTTGTTGACGTGAATGCGGTTCTGGGCGTGGCTTAACAGAAACATCATAATTGCACAAATTGTCTGCATGAAGAACAAATCCCATCTCTGTTTTCAAGCCCAAGCGTGATGAGAAAGCGCTCGATGGAGACATCTCTCTCGTGTTCCGACACCTGCACGGAGAAGAGCACGCGAATGCACCTGGAAAGAGTCCCGAGAACACGAGCGGAGTCCACGTCAGCGAACTCACCGTGCGACGGCGGCTGCGTCTCACTCGGAAGCGGGCGTCGGGGCGGCGGGCTCGGAAGCGGGCTCGGAATCGGCGTCGACGGCTGCCGTGAATGAAAAAAAAGATGTGAATGAAAACAAGTCCGACTGTGGAAGGAAGGACATTTGCTCCACGAAGGCCTCTTGAATCCATCTTCACTCGTACTTTGAGCTGCGGTTGGGACAAATCTTCTACTTCCTGACTACGAGAGTGCGGTGGGGAACTTCTTTGGAATCGTACAGTTCATAGCCGCATATTTACAATTCCACATTCATGAATTCGGATGTTGGGGAATATTTATTGAGGGGAAGCTATCTTCTGTTATTCGCCGTCTTTGCGCTCAGCCCAAAACCATATCGAATATTAAAATAGAGGTTTGGCGCCGCCCGGCGGCATCTCGGGGCCAGGGAACTTTGTGGAAGCGAGGGGAGGAGCTTCAATCGAACGAACCCCAGTGCGGCTTTGGCACGCTTCGCCGCCGAGGGCCGAGGAACACGAGTGAACTAAGTCGTACGTTTTCCACGAAATCTAAATTGACTTCAATTCGGTTTCAGGTTTTCTCTGCCTTAGGGAGCGAGTCCTTTTTTCCACAACGATGGCGACATCGACATTCACGTGCTGACTATTTGCGACTCCTCGTGCACACTTTTGGAGCAAAGGTCCACGTCAGACCTTCGCACGACCGCTTTGCCGACTGCGGCTCAAAGGAAACAGAAGGCGTCGCACTTACAAGCTGGATCGTATTTGGCTGCGAAGAAAAAAGAGACACAAAGGTCACGATGGGCACAAATCTTCCCGACAGAGCGAACGTCGGCGTCCCTCACCTCGTCTGCTTTTGTAAAGCTTGACGAGGACCGCGACCGCCGCCGCCGCCAGAGCGAGGACCGCCAGCGGGACAGCGACGGCCAGCGCCATCTTCCTCTTTTCTTCCTCTTCGCAGAGTGAGAAGAAAGAAGAAAACGTGTGAGCGATCGTTCCGACGCGCGACGATCTGAGCGTCGGTCACCTCGGATGCGCGCGTTGCTCCGGACGCTTCTCCTCTCCAGCTTGGCGACGATGTCGTCCGCCACGCCGGACAGCTGGAACACGCATTCGTAGCGGCCCTCGGCTTCATCGGTCACCTCCGCTTTCAGGTCGGCCGTCGTCTGGAAGGTTCCGTCGTGGTTGCGGAGGGTCTCTCCCGTCTCCACGTCCTCGTGGAGCTCCTCGCCGTCCTTCCTCCAAAACAGGGCGGCCGCGCCGGGGTAGAAACCCGTCGCGTGGCAGGTGACCGGAGAGGACGGCGTCTTCTGGAGGAGAGACACCGTGGGAAGCTCTGCGGGCCGAGGGAGACGTGGACACCGGGTGAGAGAGGGGCAGAGACGGAGAGAGAGAGTGTGGGAGAGGAGGAAAAGATGGGGAGAACGTGTGAGAGGACAAAAGAGAACAAAGATGGGAAGAATGTGTAAGAGGAGGAAATATGGAAAGAAAACGAGTTGAAGGGAGCGTGTGAGGAGAAAGTATGGAGACAATCAATGGCAGATTGAAAAGAGAGAGATTGTGTGAGAGGGTGAAAAGATGGAGAGAACAAAAGATGGAGAAAACGTGAGAGAGAGGAAAGGAGCGAACGAGGAAAGAGTGCAGCTTGTAATGCCAGTAAAGGTCCTGTAGGGGGCGTGCTAACATGATGTGAGCTGCACCTGTTCTCATTCAGGAAGTCCCTCCCATTGGTCACATGCTTCTTCAAGTAAGAAGGACAAATCTCAGTGTAGTAGTTCTTCTGGTTTAGATTCCAAAGTTCGTCACTGTCCCACTTGAGTTTGGTGACGAAAGCTTGTGGGTGAGCTGCGATCCATCTCATTGTCTTCACCTCCAACGAGATGAAGGCTTCTCCATCGTAACTGTAGTGTTCCCAACCATCGACCTCATCGGTCTCGTCGTCCCATTCGCAGCCGGACATCCACTGGATCATGTGAACACCTGAGAGAATGACGTTGAAGAGTGACGCCATGTCGAGAGAGAAGGAAACGTGTTTATGAGGAGGAAGAACGTGTACGAGCACATGAAATCTATTTGAATTGTGGAAAGCTGAACGTCAACAAACCTCCAGTTTGGTTGAAGCGCGCTTTGGCAGTTTCGATGTCGATTTTGTTGACCTGCTCATTACCAATACTGATCTGTGTCTGTCTCTCCCAGTAGTGAGGATCATCCTGCTGTGATTTTGTTCATCCAGTCCTGTTTGGGTTTTGTTTTCCTGCTCTTGCTGTCGTAGCGCGAAATCGGAACGTCGTCAACATAACCGACCTCCGAGTAGTCTGGGATGTTTGGAATTTGAGACGATGCTGTCATGAAATACTTGAGCGTGTGAAGCACTGAAAGAAAAAACAAACAAAAAGGTTGATCTTCCTTTTTTGTTTGATGGCCCAAAATCTTGCACTCTTCCTATTTCAAATGATTTCGTCTTCCGTTGAAACATTTGAACGTCTTTTTTAGGGAAAATAAATGAAAATCAAAAAATATGTTAGAATGATGATCTACTAAAAGATACGCTAAACACTTTTTTTTTTTTTTTTACAGATTTTGTTTGTCGTTATTTCAAGAAATGAGATTTTATTTGTATTTTTTTCCCACATATATTGAAATGCCGCCTCCGTGAGGCGAATATTCCAATGGCAGCTTTGCCAAGTGAAACCAGTTGCAAGAACTTCGGACTGAGGGTCCAAGTGTTGCTTCCGGCAAAGTCAAGAGCGTCGACACCAATCATCGGAACACGATCGGGATCATCAAGTTGTGGACAAAGTGCACTTACCGGGCGTCACGCTGTGGATTTGCGCAGCCGCGACAAACAAGACAAACAAGTTCAGCGTCGCCATGTTTCGCTCCTTTTCGTCCACAAAGTGACGACGACGAATCCTCGACGGCCGAACGGCAAATGACAGCAAACCGGAAGACGCGCCTTCTCTCCGGTGCCGATGACGTCACTTTCGCTTTCCTCATCATTGGGCGACAAGATTTGACTCGCGTGGCGTCGTTGTGTCGCTCAAATGAAGTCGAGGGTGCGAAATTGGAGACGAGAAGCAGCGCGAGTGTTTTGGGAAGCTTGTGCTGAAACAGCGACGCTTTCGTTCTTGGCGCACGCGCGAGCCTTTCGGGGAAATCACGTGACCGCGCCGAAACACACAACGATACGCGTGCGCACATACACGGAACACACGTGCAGTCGATCTGGTCAAGGAGTTACAAAATGTGACATTTGTGCTCGGTTGATGCGCAAGTCATCATGAATAAAAATGGCGATCCTCTTTCAAATGGAGAAAAATCCAACTCAGTGGTCGCAATGGGAGATGAGAGTCGTTCGAAAAATACCATTTGTGTCAACTCCTGACGATTTGCGACTTCCTCGACATTTGGCAGATCCACTTGTTGACACTGTTTATGACGTACGTTGCTGCGCATTGTATGCAGAGTCGTGTAGGATTGCGCAATACAATGCCGCACTGTGTCATACTAGTGTCCCGTAATCTAGTGTATTGTGCGACAGTAGTGTGTCATGAACGGAACAGAGGCTAGGACCCAAAAATGCAAGACTCCAAAACAAATGGACAGTTTCCAAAAAGAGAGGTTTAATAGACGGGCATAGGTCGGTACACGGGCAGGCAATCCAAGAAGGGCAACAGTATCCAAGAACATGAGGCAAAGAGGCAAGGTCGATAATCGGACCAGGGTCAAAGTCTTACTGTGAGTCTGTGACAAGGAATGCTGGAACGTGACGACAAGGTACAACGAACTGGCAACGAGTGGGAATGAGACACGAGGTTAAATACAAATCTGTAATTAGGGATGAACGAGGCACAGGTGGTGAAGATGCTCACAGGAGCAGGTGTGTGAGAAACGAGAGAGAGGAAGACAAAACCTGGAACACACACACACATGACATAGTGTCATATAGTATATAGTTGAATTCAGCATAGTGTTGTGCAGTGTATTCTAGTACTATATAGTGGAATAAGCCTGTACAGGTTAATGTTGTATGGTACAGTATGGTGTAATATATACTGTCGTGTATATATATTGTAGAATGTGAAAATACTAAAGTCCATTATATTGTAGTACTATGTAGTATAGTGAACTATGGTTCAGTAAAATGTAGACTGGTATGTACTTACCAGATTACAGTGCAGTTTAGTGCAATAAGTTGTTTGTACAGGTTAATAGCGGGTTGAATGGTCATTTGTAATATACTATGTTATATAGTGTAAGGTTAAATGTATAGCATACATGTACTATAGCGCAATATAGTTTACAGTGTTGTACTGTGTAGTGTTTTATGATACAGTATAATGTAGAATGTACCATAATGTTGTGTAATATAATGTAAAGTATAGTGTGGCGAAGGAGCAATATATTTTTAAAAAATACTATTATTAAAAACCTCCACCGGAGGGCGTGGTCAAACTGACGCGCGGTCACGTCTTCCCTGACAGACAGGCGCGTTCCCGACGCGTGTGGAAAAAGAAGCGCAAGATCCCGTGATGTTTGGCAGGACGACGGTGGCGGCGGCGGCGGCCTTCCTGGACGCCTTCCAGAAGGTGGCGGACATGGCGACCGGCAGCCGAGGTAGGAGGCGGGCCTCGGCGACAGCTCGGTGGAACTAAACAGCGTCGGAAGCACTGACCGACATTCATAACCTTTGTATTAATTAATCCCTAAACTTTTATTTTCATGACCTCCCATTTTTTTTGGAGGGGTGGGGAGGGGTTGGACTTATGGTACATTATTCGCAGGCTAAAGTACTGCATGTGTTAATTTGGTGCCATTGTTTTGGTCAAGGAACTCTTTTGAAGTGAGTTGCGATACTTCATTAACACAAAAGTAGTGCTTTGTTACCATAGAGTGGCATCTTGGTGCCAAGGAACTATGCTGAAACGAGTTGAGGGGTTTCCTATCGACAAAAGTAGCACATTGAGGCTATGTAGTGTGCCATCTTGGTGCTGAGGAACTATGTTGAACTCAGTTGAGGAGTTTCCTTTGGACAAAAGTAGCACATTGAGGGTATACTGTGGCCTCTTGGCGCCGATAAATGATGTTGAAGTGAGTTTAGGAGTTTCATTTTGAGTTTTTTAAAAGTAGAGCTTTGGCACCATCCATCTTGGTGCTCAGGGCCTATGTTGAAATCAACTGAGGAGTTTCATTTGGCCTCTTCAAAACATTGATTTTGTTGTCCTGAAGCCACTTCGTAAACCAGTTTGGCAGTATGCTTGCGGTCAACGTTCATTGGGACGACCCAATTTCATTTCAGCCAAGCGTTAACTTCCTGGCTGATGTCAAGGCGTTGCTGCGTCAGTATTTCCACATGATGATCTTTCTGGAGCAAAGCAAGCCCACAACATGATGCTGCCACCCCTGTGTTGCACAGTTGGGATGGTGTTCTCAGGCTTGCACCTTTCCCACTTTATCCTCCAACTCTAACCATTCTCATTACGGCCAAGCAGTTCAATTTTAGCTTTTTCACACCACAGGACCTGTCTCAAAAAATGAGGGACTTTGTGCCTCACCTGGGAACTCAGTGAGTTGCTCCAGCTGCTCTCCTACTTTCTCCTCTTCTTTAATGTAGGAGGGAACTGATTCATGCTGCTGCTGCTGCTCAGGAGGTACATGTTGAAAAACACAAGAACGCGTGCCTTTATTATTTCATATTTGCAGCTCGTATCACACCCTTAACAATGGTGGTATGGTGCCAATACTGTACATTGCTACTCGTACTCAAACCTGGACTAAAAAGCTGCAATACGACAACAGACGACGTACTGTACTATTCTGTCCTCTCTGAATGTGCAGTGAGCAGTTTGGCAGAGAACAAACGGTTCTTCAAAAAAGAGTCCACGTGGTTTTGGACGCACCAGTTGAAGTTGACAGTCAAACGAAGCGCCTCACCTGAGAACTCGGTGAGCCGCTCCAGCTCTTTTCCTGCATGCTCCTCGCCCTCCTCCTCCTCTTCTTCTTTAACACGGAGGGGCTCCGGTTCATGCTGCTGCTGCTCGGGGGGAACGTCTCGAAAAATAGTACAACACATGCTTTTGTGATTTCGTATTTGCAGTTCGGAAATGACACATTCCAAACTGGAATCTTTCCATGGGCATTAGCTGGGAATTGACGGTCATTTAATGGCGAGCTGTCACTCACATTGGAGCATCAACCGAGCCCCGGCACAAACAACGCAAATCTGCGAGGAATTGAAAAAAAGACCAAAAAAAATTGTTGAAAATTCTCTTGACATGCCAGAAGACAGAGCACTGCTTTAGTCGAAATGAAACTCCTCAATTCACTTCATCATAGTTGCCATAGTTGCTGGCACAAAAGCAGAAAATTTGGGAGTTTTTCAGCAAATATCAGAGGATAGCACCCCCCCCCCCCCCCCCCCAAAAAAAAATTAATGTGCGGGAGCACACTTGCCAATCTTGATTTGTTCTTTGAATTATTCAAAATTGGACAAACGTGTGTTGTCGTCGAGAGAGCAGCCGATTAAAAATACCGATTTTTGTTTGTTTTCTACCATTCACCGAGAGTTGTATTGGGCGAATAAAAATGGCTAAAACGTGGTTTTAGCTGGCCAGCCCTGGTAGTTTTTATTTCTCATGTTTACAATATGCGGACTGAATTACACTATTCACAAAAATACACGACGTATAACCTTTCTGGGTGAACTTCATTTTGTCTCCATACACTTACCACCGTCAATGTAAAACGAAACAATGTGATTCAAGTGCGTCGATGATGTGACTCAAAACCAAACCGACCTGCTTTGTGTCGCCGAAGTTCAACTCGAGGCTTGAAAACAGCGTCCAGCAGTCGGCGCTGTCGCTCGATCTCCTGTTTGGATCGACACAGTTCCTCCTCGGACTCCGCCATCGTTGTTTCAAACGCCACAAATATTTCTTCAACGGCAGCGTTTCGTCGCTGATTCACCAAAGCTCGCAGCATTTGGACTTTGCACATTTTGTTTCCCCTCCACAACAATAACAACATGTTGGATATATTTTAGAAGTTATCATTTCTTTGTATGAGTATTATGGACAATTTTTAGAAAGAATGATGTCTCGCCTTCAAGAAGATGACTCAGCAGGAATCATCAGAGAGAAGGACGTGGCAGGTGTTGGTGCCATGTTTTCACCTTGAAAGCCTCCCCTTAGTGTGTTGTGTCTTGTAAACTTAGAAACCTCCCTATTTCAAATAAATACAGGAGCGACGGGAGAGATTGTTGAGAGCGTGTTGAGAGGCTGTAATCTGAACAATCTCCCATTCGCCGCCCTCATGAGAAAAAGAAACCAGCGTCTTCATTCCTTTTGTCTATTTTTTATAATGTTGGGCAAGATAAATCCAACACAACAACACTTTAGCGGGCTCTGTGCTTCGTGTCGCTAACTTCCGTGCCTGTTTTTTTTTTTGTTCGCAGCATACACGTTTCGATACGAATATTGTGGTTTTTTTTGTTAATTTTTTTTATTCATAAATGTGTATTCAACGACGCTATAACAACAAATTATGACGTCGCTCGCTAGCACTAGCTTAGCTTTAGCTTGCTCACTTCCGCATTCTCGCTCAGCGAACCGAGCTGACGAGAGCGCTTTGCGGTGAATAAATCGTCCAAAACGGTGACGACGACAAAGTGTTCCCTTTTCGACGTGTATCGACCTTCGGTGCGGTTATGTACTTGTCCCAATTGAATTGTTGAGCGAAACGAATGACGTATCTTGACCGCGACGGGCACCGTCTCCATCTTGTTTGCGTTCTTCTTCGTTGGCGAAACGCGAACTGGCGAGGACGCCGCCTGGCGGGCGCCGTGGTCGCCCGAACTGCCAGCAAGACGCAAGCGCTATCAATCAAACGTGTCCATTGTTTCAGATTAGTGATCTTCCGACAAATTATGGATCGGAACTAAAAATATCGGCTACCTTGGTCCAAAGTTTTGTTTACGAACACTCGCTGTGAAACTATGAAAGGATGTAGTAAGATTTCAATGAAAATTCTGTATCATGACACGAGCATGTGATGAATCTCCTCATTTTATTAGCAAGGTTTATCAATGCAAATTTGTCAATCAATCACAAAGTCGCTTTTTTCCCAGTATTTTACAAGGATTTATATTGAATTGCAGAATTCCAAAAACAAATGCAATCGACGACATTGTCCCATTCTGAGCAACGTACAAATTGACAGAGTTGTTTGTTGAAGTGAAAAGCGGTCCTGGAATCGATAACAGGATTATAAAATCATTTTGGACTGATAAAAGGAGTGCGAGGCAAACCGGCAATCGACACATTGTGATAGCAATTCATCGTAGCTGTTCAAGTGCTTGATACAACGAAAGAAGAAATCCTCTCATTGTGTGACTGCGCCGATTTCTGACAAACTTAACGGACAGAAGAAAGCAACCCGATCAACTCCAACGAGTCTCACCCAAGACACCAAAGCCAGCAAAAACTGTGACTTAACAGAAACATCTTAATTGCACAAATTGTCTGCGTGAAGAACAAATCCCATCTCTGTTTTCAAGCCCAAGTGTGATGAGAAAGCGCTCGATGGAGACATCTCTCTCGTGTTCCGACACCTGCACGGAGAAGAGCACGCGAATGCACCTGGAAAGAGTCCCGAGAACACGAGCGGAGTCCACGTCAGCGAACTCACCGTGCGACGGCGGCTGCGTCTCACTCGGAAGCGGGCGTCGGGGCGGCGGGCTCGGAAGCGGGCTCGGAATCGGCGTCGACGGCTGCCGTGAATGAAAAAAAAGATGTGAATGAAAACAAGTCCGACTGTGGAAGGAAGGACATTTGCTCCACGAAGGCCTCTTGAATCCATCTTCACTCGTACTTTGAGCTGCGGTTGGGACAAATCTTCTACTTCCTGACTACGAGAGTGCGGTGGGGAACTTCTTTGGAATCGTACAGTTCATAGCCGCATATTTACAATTCCACATTCATGAATTCGGATGTTGGGGAATATTTATTGAGGGGAAGCTATCTTCTGTTATTCGCCGTCTTTGCGCTCAGCCCAAAACCATAGCGAATATTAAAATAGAGGTTTGGCGCCGCCCGGCGGCATCTCGGGGCCAGGGAACTTTGTGGAAGCGAGGGGAGGAGCTTCAATCGAACGAACCCCAGTGCGGCTTTGGCACGCTTCGCCGTCGAGGGCCGAGGAACACGAGTGAACTAAGTCGTACGTTTTCCACGAAATCTAAATTGACTTCAATTCGGTTTCAGGTTTTCTCTGCCTTAGGGAGCGAGTCCTTTTTTCCACAACGATGGCGACATCGACATTCACGTGCTGACTATTTGCGACTCCTCGTGCACACTTTTGGAGCAAAGGTCCACGTCAGACCTTCGCACGAGCGCTTTGCCGACTGCGGCTCAAAGGAAACAGAAGGCGTCGCACTTACAAGCTGGATCGTATTTGGCTGCGAAGAAAAAAGAGACACAAAGGTCACGATGGGCACAAATCTTCCCGACAGAGCGAACGTCGGCGTCCCTCACCTCGTCTGCTTTTGTAAAGCTTGACGAGGACCGCGACCGCCGCCGCCGCCAGAGCGAGGACCGCCAGCGGGACAGCGACGGCCAGCGCCATCTTCCTCTTTTCTTCCTCTTCGCAGAGTGAGAAGAAAGAAGAAAACGTGTGAGCGATCGTTCCGACGCGCGACGATCTGAGCGTCGGTCACCTCGGATGCGCGCGTTGCTCCGGACGCTTCTCCTCTCCAGCTTGGCGACGATGTCGTCCGCCACGCCGGACAGCTGGAACACGCATTCGTAGCGGCCCTCGGCTTCATCGGTCACCTCCGCTTTCAGGTCGGCCGTCGTCTGGAAGGTTCCGTCGTGGTTGCGGAGGGTCTCTCCCGTCTCCACGTCCTCGTGGAGCTCCTCGCCGTCCTTCCTCCAAAACAGGGCGGCCGCGCCGGGGTAGAAACCCGTCGCGTGGCAGGTGACCGGAGAGGACGGCGTCTTCTGGAGGAGAGACACCGTGGGAAGCTCTGCGGGCCGAGGGAGACGTGGACACCGGGTGAGAGAGGGGCAGAGACGGAGAGAGAGAGCGTGGGAGAGGAGGAAAAGATGGGGAGAACGTGTGAGAGGACAAAAGAGAACAAAGATGGGAAGAATGTGTAAGAGGACAAAAGAGAACTTGTGAGAGGAACAAAGATGGCAGAATATGTAAGAGGAGAAAAAGGTCGGTGTAGGTGTGAAAAGGATAAAAGATTGAGAGAATGTGTGAGAGGATGAAAAATAGCTAGATGATGTGAGAGGAACAAATATGGGAAGAATGTGGAAGAGGAGGAAATATGGAAAGAAAACGAGTTGAAGGGAGCGTGTGAGGAGAAAGTATGGAGACAATCAATGGCAGATTGAAAAGAGAGAGATTGTGTGAGAGGGTGAAAAGATGGAGAGAACAAAAGATGATGAGAACGAGTGAGAGAGGAAAGAAGCCAACGAGGAAAGAGTGCAGCTTGTAATGCCAGTAAAGGTCCTGTAGGGGGCGTGCTAACATGATGTGACTGCACCTGTTCTCATCAGGAAGTCCCTCCCATTGGTCAAATACTTCTTCAAGTAAGAAGGACAAATCTCAGTGAAGTAGTTCTTCAGGTTTAGCTTCCAAAGTTCGTCACTGTCCCACTTGAGTTTGGTGACGAAAGCTTGTGGGTGAGCTGCGATCCATCTCATTGTCTTCACCTCCATCGAGATGAAGGCTTCTCCATCGTAACTGTCGTGTCGCCAACCATCGACCTCATCGGTCTCGTCGTCCCATTCGCAGCCGTACATCATCTGGATCATGTGAACACCTGAGAGAATGACGTTGAAGAGTGACGCCATGTCGAGAGAGAAGGAAACGTGTTTATGAGGAGGAAGAACGTGTACGAGCACATGAAATCTATTTGAATTGTGGAAAGCTGAACGTCAACAAACCTCCAGTTTGGTTGAAGCGCGCTTTGACAATTTCGATGTCGATTTTGTTGACCTGCTCATTAACAATACTGATCTGTGTCTGTCTCTCCCAGTAGTGAGGATCATCTGCTGTGATTTTGTTCATCCAGTCCTGTTTGGGTTTTGTTTTCCTGCTCTTGCTGTCGTAGCGCGAAATCGGAACGTCGTCAACATAACCGACCTCCGAGAAGTCTGGGATGTTTGGAATTTGAGACGATGCTGTCCTGAAATACTTGAGCGTGTGAAGCACTGAAAGAAAAAACAAACAAAAAGGTTGATCTTCCTTTTTTGTTTGATGGCCCAAAATCTTGCACTCTTCCTATTTCAAATGATTTCGTCTTCCGTTGAAACATTTGAACGTCTTTTTTAGGGAAAATAAATGAAAATAAAAAGATACAAAACATTCCATTTTCTTTTGTGGTCATTTCAATACTTGAATATTTATTTAAACGTATTCTTACACACAAATTTCTCAATGGATTCGACAACAGACGCTCATCATTCTTTTGATTTCATTTTCACGACTTCCGTATCATGTTACAATTATCATGCCCTTGCTAAATAAATGGATTTAATAGTCCTTAATAACAGATTCGTCAATAAATATAGACGATATATTTTGTAAACTTAAGTTGTAACTCTGGAAAAGGAACTTCTGACAATAAATATGTTAGAATGATGATCTACTAAAAGATACGCTAAACACTTTTTTTTTTTTTTTTTTACACAGATTTTGTTTGTCGTTATTTCAAGAAATGAGATTTTATTTGTATTTTTTTCCCACATATATTGAAATGCCGCCTCCGTGAGGCGAATATTCCAATGGCAGCTTTGCCAAGTGAAACCAGTTGCAAGAACTTCGGACTGAGGGTCCAAGTGTTGCTTCCGGCAAAGTCAAGAGCGTCGACACCAATCATCGGAACACGATCGGGATCATCAAGTTGTGGACAAAGTGCACTTACCGGGCGTCACGCTGTGGATTTGCGCAGCCGCGACAAACAAGACAAACAACTTCAGCGTCGCCATGTTTTGCTCCTTTTCGTCCACAAAGTGACGACGACTCCTCGTCGACGGCCGAACGGCAAATGACAGCAAACCGGAACACGCGCCTTCTCTACGGTGCCGATGACGTCACTTTCGCTTTCCTCATCATCGGGCGACAAGATTTGACTCGCGTGGCGTCGTTGCGTCGCTCAAATGAAGTCGAGGGTGCGAAATTGGAGACGAGAAGCAGCGCGAGTGTTTTGGGAAGCTTGTGCTGAAACAGCGACGCTTTCGCTTTCGTTCTTGGCGCGCGCGCGCGAGCCTTTCGGGGAAGTCACGTGACCGCGCCCGCCCACTTTCCGAAGAAACATACGACGACGTGCGTGGAGGAAAACTCCATTTGCGCTACGTTCATGCAAAAGTAATCACACTTCCCAAGGGTGTGGATTTTCCTCTCATTTTGTCAGTTCCAGGAAAATATTTGATGTTTGTTGGGATGATAAGAAAAATAGAGTGAGGTCACACATTCTGAGGGGCCGTAGGCGCAGAATGGCAGCCACGCTTCGTCAGACTGCTTCGCAAGTCGTGTCTTTGAGTGCCTAGAAAAGTGCTGTACGAGTGTCATGCGTTGGATTGAGTATGAGAATCAAGTTGTATTTTTATCTGTAAAAGAAAATGTCATATTACAACTCCGGCATAGAGTTATATTGTTGTAATTTGAGAATAAAAGTTGCATATTGTCAATGAAAAGAGAATGCACTCTATTGTTAGATAAAAAGCTGCACTTTTACAAGAATTAAGTTGTATTTTGGGGGGTTTTAGAGGCATCGGTTTATCTTGAGAATATTTTATTTTTGCTATTTCTTCGCTTGATAGGAGTTTTCGTTTAGATACCTGTGGATGTTTCAGCGTTCTGCAAAGTTTTATTTTTATGAGTAAGTCACAATCAAAAATAAGAACGAAGTTGTCTATTCCAGAAAAAGAACGGCAAACAATGCAGTCAAGCATAAGAAATCAATGTTTTTATTGTGGTTTCTTCCATTTAAAAACCAAACAAAAAAGAGACAGAAGCATGCACACATTCCTGGCAGCAGCCTAAAACTTAAAATCAGCTTGGGTGGGAACACGAGCGTCGTTGAGAACAGGCCCGGCTGGTTTGGTGTTTTTCTTCAAGCATCAGAAAAGGTTACGTGACATCTTCAGCAACCAAATTTGTTCTGTGTGAACGGCCGACGTTGAATTCCTCCTTCATTCATGCGGAACCCTTGGGGGGAACGGACAAATGAATAATTATTAAGACAAAAGCCCGACATCAATCAATAGACCCGGGAGGGTTTTTTTTAAACACGTAAAATAAAGACTTTGATTTGACAAACATTTGATCCTCTTAAAACAAATAAAAGTCGTATTAAATCTGGAGCATTTTGAGCAATACAGCATGTACAACATTCGCAGAAGCAGCAGCGCAGCCAATGAGTCCGCAGCACTCAATGCATGTACACTATGTACAAGCAGAAAACAAACCGCAGTTTGGCACTAGGCACACTTCCAAAATCACGTGTTGACAAAAAATATATATACAAAAAGTTGTAAATTAGAGAAGTGCTTATAGTTGGGGTAAATCAGAGGAATTTCAACTCAAACATCATTTTGGGTGGAATTGAGCAATCATTTTGAGATTTTTTGGGGGGGGGCAAAATTATATATATTATAAAAGGGGGAAGCGGGCATTTCCACCATCAGAGAAGAAGGAAAATGATGTAGTGGGACAAAAAAGAAAAAATGTAAATCTGGCATTGCTACTATTACGAAATATAGTATATTTTTATTTGATGTAACTGGTTTAATTAAAAAAAGCAAAAATAAATACTCCAATTTGGCAATAATTCTGGGGAAAAAAACAAACGCTGCCATTTCTGCTATGCGAGTTGTAGTCCAAAAAATATTTGGTATGATTGACCTCATTTAAACTAAATAAATAAATACATTTAAAAAGTGGGGGGGGGGGGGGGGGGGGGAAGCTCCAATGTGGGATAAAGCGGATGTATTTTTGGCCATTTCCATGTGAAAAGTAGCCAAAATTATTTTGCTGTAATTCAGCTAACAAAAAGGGTGGAAAAAAGATCCAATGGGGTGGGGGGGGGGCATCTTTTTTACCATTTCCACCATGGAAGAAGTCATCAAAAATGATTACTTGGTATAATTGGAATGATAAAAAAAAAATATGGACCAAAAAAAAAAAAAAAAGGACAATTTTTTGTTTGTTTGTTTGTTGCCATTTCCACCGTGAAAGCCGTAGTCAAAAATAAAAAAGGGGGGTTGGGAAATTGCAGCATGAAAAGAAAAAAAAAAAAACAAAAAAAACATCTGGTTTGGTTGGAGGGAGGCGACCTGAGGGTCTCGACAATCGCTTGTTGTTCCTGAGTGCTAACGAGGAAAACTTGCTGGGCTGAGCTCGGACGCTATTTACAGCCATTTAGTCCGTCCTTCCTTTTCTCCGCTTTAGCATCCTCAAACGTTTTCCTGGCGAGCGGGAAGAACCCGCGACGTCTTTTGCGGGTTCCCCCGGTCTACGCCTCGTGGATGGCGATGCGCGGCGAGCGACGGAAGTCGACGGAGGCGGACGAGCTGCGGTAGAAGGAGCGAGTCTGGCGGTGGAGGCGCGCCCGCTTGCTGCCCACGCACAGGCTGCGCTTGCTGGACGAGATGATCTCCGTGATGAACTTCTTGCAGTCCACGCACACCTCCATGGACGCCCAGTCCCCCGTCAGCTCCTTGGGGAGGTCCGGGTCGCCCCGGGTCGGAGGTGACGCGTCGTCGTCGTCGTCGTCACCCGTGCCCGACTTGCTGAACCTGAGAAAGACGGCAAACACGAACGCTAAACAGAGCTCTCTCGGAGACGTTTATTTGTGTACTGAAAAAATAAAAAAAGATTAACAAGGTAATAGTGGTTGTTCCCACGTCGCAGAGAGAAGATATGCTGCTGCGTGTTAAAGTAGCAACTGTGAAAGTTTGTAACTACCAAATGTTTGCCAATTTCTGGTAGCCCGCCTGTGGCATTTCAAATTATATGTTAGCATTCAGCTCGCAGGCTTTTGTGAGATGAAATTATATGGTTCGGTCGAGCCCTTTTGGTGTTTACATATATAATGTTTGATTATTTTGTTGTGTGCTCCGTTTGTATGTGTTGCTGCTAAAACATTTTCTAACTTTAAATTTAAAAAAAAAAAAAAAAAAAAAAAAAGTTATTTTCAAGCTATTTTCTCTTTGTTAAATAAAAATCTAGTCGTATCTAAAAACTAAAAATATCCCAATGTAATTTTCAATGGGTCTACGATTCAAATATTTTACAATTTCACAATTTTTTTTTTTTTTTTTTTTACATTCTTTTTAATTAGAAAAATATATATAATCTATACAAGACTTGCATAGAAATCCTGTACTGCATCTAAAGTAATAAATCATCTTTGTTAGCTCGAAGGAATGTTTTTTTTCTTTTGAAATGGAGAAAACTGACTTGTAGACGCTTCGGCGGAGGCTGCGGCGGTTCTGCGCCGACCCGAACGACTCGGATGAGGCCGAAGATGCGCCCGCTTCGTCTTTAACCGGCGCGCTGGGGCCCAAAGTGTAGATGGGCAACGTGGCGTAGGGCTTGGACGGAAGACGAATCTGACGACAAAGCAGCAACAGCAAAACATGACCTAATTTACCTTAAATCCAAGTCAATTTAATAAGCCATTTTTTCCCGAAATAAAACATGAGATGTTTGAAAAAACAGTCATCTTTAAACTAGATTCTTTTTCCCAAGATCAAAAATATTGGAATGATGGAGGAGTGAGAATTTTCTCTATTAAAAATTTTTTTTTTTTTTTATTGTTAAAAGTGAGAGAATTGAATCAGTCAGAAAAAAAGGTCTTACTGTTAAATGAAAGTCATGTTTTTTTTTTCAGTGAAAAACAATACTACAATAATAAAGTAAATTTTTTTTTCATTGCAAAATAAATAAATAAATAAATAAATCCACCTTTGAAATTAATATATTTGGGGGTGAAAAAAAATTATATTCCAAGAATAAGGTCTCGTATTTTGGTGACAAAGTTTTAGTGTTACCTTTGTGGAGCACTGTGAGCACACAGGCCTGGAAAGAACCCAAAAATCACAAAATGGTCAAATTGCATCCTCCACAGCAGCTTGATCATCATAAAGGAATAAAAACCACAAAAAAAAAACCAAGCTCAGTTTACCTCTTGCAGAACTGGCACGTGTACGACCAGGTGAAGAAGGAGAACCTCTTCGCGCGACACGAGAAGCAAAGCTAAAAAAACAACCCAAAATATTTCGATTAATACACGGCGGCAAAATCCAAAGTGGCGATATTCCCCCACCTTCCCTTTCTTGAGCGCGTTGTAGACGTCCTTGTACTGCTGGAACTTCTCCAGCTCGGCTTTGACCAGCACCTGGCGGATGTGCATCACCTCCTCCACCGTCAGCGCCAGACACTCCGCCGGGAAGCGGAACTCCTCCTGGGGGACAGCACACCAGCGAGAGACCTTCGCGTCACAGGAGAACAACGCATTATCGAGCGGCCAGCACCGGAACCACAGGAGCAGAACACCGCCACCGCCGCCACCCCCGCAAACAGCCGGTGATGCCTTCAAGGACAGTCGCGCAATGCAGGGACGGCTTTTTCCCCCTCAATTCATCCACCGTTTTGTTCTTCCCAAACAGGCAAATACAGTGGTGCCATGACTGTCATTGATTCCGTTTTGCAATGACTTAACCTCTTAAGCCAAGGCACCAGTGTAATAGTAAAAAAAAAAACAAAAACAAATAAAATAAAAACTCTTCGATTATTTGCTGTGATGAGAATCATGCTGAATGGAGTTGATTTCTATTGTCGTAAGTAGCAGTAATCATCGGTGACTGGCCACAGGAGCCTTAACATTCATGATATGGCGCCCACGTTGCATGCGTGTGTGTGTGTGCTGTAGATTTTATTTTATTTTATTTATTTTTTAAAATCTAACTCGTTTATTTCTTGTCGTGCCACTGCGTTAAAAATAAAGATATGTACACCACGTGTGCCCATGCATGCTGTGGACCTTTTTCTTTCTTAAACTGGATTATTTCTAGTGATTACATTAGTTTTTATTGTGCGAGGTGGCAATAATCAATAACTGGCAAGGGGCAGCACATAAATAGTATGACGTAGACCTTTTTTTTGTGTGGATTATTTCTGATTCACTAATATTATTATGATCATGATTATAGTCTAGTCCTGCTCATTTCCATTGTGCAAAGTGGCTGTCATCATGCATTAACTAGCAAGCGCGCCCTAAATTTAGCAATCAGCCTCATGTTGACTTGCGACACTCAGTGGACTCCAAAAACTCCGCATGGTTTCATGCCGTCACAAATTCATCTTTTCCAGTCCCTAATTGTCTGTCAAACGGCAGCCCACTCGGAGCGGACGACGTGAGAGATTTGTGGCATGTTTTGTCTCGTCTTGATTGACCGCGTTCGGTCTTGGTCCTATTTTTAAATATGCCACAAACGTCCCGTGAAAGCTGATGGCGATGAGACAAAGTGCCAAGAGCGTTCAAGTGGATCCCAGATGTGATCTTTTGTTTTTGTTTTGTTTTTTTGGGGGGGTGAGGACATGCCGTGCCCTGAGCAGCACTACTAGCAGTTTGGACCTGAACCACAGGGAAGGACGACGACGACGACAACAACAACAACATTCAGAAACAAACACGAGACACTTTTGAGTTTCATAAAGTACACTTTAACGCAATAATCCGTCTCGGCTTACGACATAATTAAAGGCACCGCACAGCTAATAGAACGCGTTGTACTACTTACTTCCTGCGATGTTCCATCAACTCACCAGATTTTTTAAGATGACTTTATGCTTTGTAATTTGAGAGGAGCTGCACTGCATTACAGTGCAGACTCGTGACGAGCAAAATGGTGGATGTAAAAATATGGCGGCGGGAGAATTTTGTAGGGTGGGCGTTACCTACCTTACCGGCGTTGTCCATCAGCTGCAGCGTGAAAACAGGAAGTCAGCGAGTCAATGAAGGACGACATCATCATCAAAAGCCGATTCAATAATCGGGAAAGATTTCACTTTTTGAGATTTCTGCTGTTTTGGTTAGCAACACGAGTGTGCGATAACTCAATGTGTGATGTGACGGCATTACAGTTACTGCCCGTGTTCTTGGCATTTATTTGAGGAGTTTCATTGTAGGTTGCTGTCGCCTGCGTGCGTACCAGAGACTTGGAGCTCTGTCTGGATGGCGCGACGAAGGGGGCGGAGTTGGCGGGCGCCTCCTTCTCGATGGAGTGGCGCCGCAGGGAAGCCGACAGCTGACGCTTGTCCGGCAGCGGCGTGGCGGACACGGGCAGGAACGCCGGTAGAGCTGCAAAAAAAAAAAAAAAAAAAAAAAAAAAAGCAAGCGTGGGTGCTACTGCAGCTTACTGAGCAGTTGTGACCGTCTTCTTCACTGTATTAGACGAGCGCAGCCGCTGAACTAATTAAACCTGCAGGTCAAGGCACCACGGTATATTATTTTGATATTAGAAAGGCGTGCTTACGCTTCACGCCTTTGGTAGAATCTGGAGATATGTCCATCAAGGACGTGGTCGCGCTGGAGCTGCTCCTCGTCGTCTCCTCCTGTCGATAAAGTTCACCGATTCAAACGTCGACATCGATATGCAAAAAAAAAAAAAAAAAAAAAAAGGTTAAAATCCATCACCGTGGTGTCTTACGTCGGAATCGGAGCTCTCCAGTTCCGCCAGCGTGGGCGCGTGCAGGAGTCTCTTCCTTTGGCTCATCTGGTTAGCCGAGCCCCGCGCTAGCGACTGCGTGCTAGTGGCCAGCTTGCGGGGGGCGTCGGGGGTGTCTGCGGTACAAACGGACAAACATTCAGCGACATCTTCAAAATGCTAATGTTAACATTTGGTTAGCAACGAAGTAGCCGTGTCCGAACGAAGGTAATTAAAGTTACTGGCAATTTATTTTCTTGAGGGGGGGGAAAGGAGTCTATTATGGGGAGACCATGTGTGCTGCTGTTTTGGAGCCCATTTGAACAACAGAGTTCAAATGGGCTCAACTGTGTAGCTAGCTCATGTCAAGCAACTCTGCAAAACTGTCAGCATTTTAACATTTTGTTTTACTTACTGCCTCATGGAGAAGCAGAAGAAAAATGTATTGCTCTGATTCGATTGTAGTTAGTGAATATCCAGCACGCGGTGTTGTGTACCTGAGGTCCGGCACAAATCGTGAGGCGTGCTGATGCTTTTCCCAGCACCTATGAAATAAAACAATCATTAGTAACACAAACTGGGTCACCCTTAAAACTCATTCACTGCCAGCCTTCCCAGTTAACGTGGATATTTGACTTCTAAAGCCGTCAATGGCAGTGCATGTGTTAACAGACTGGAGCAAGCATCAGGGAGTGCATAAAGGGAGGTGCGCACACACAAAGAGGGATGCGAGCGGGAGACTGACGGGCTATTCCCGTTTAGTCGTCGGGATTGAGGTCGCGGCCGTGATGCGTTCAGGCCCATCATCTGCCCCTCACGTATTTATCGCAGGCGCATCGGTTATGTAACGTGTCATATTCCTCAGCGGGTGTGGATTAGGGCGACGGGCGGCGCAGACAGGCGAGGCCGGCCGTGATCATGTGTAATCTCTCTGTTGTGACACGACTGATAACATCATGCCAGGTGTTGAGGGGCGTTTGGTGACGCTCGGCACCTTGCGCGGCGGCCGCAGTCGTTTTGCGTTGGGACGAGTCATCAAAATTGGCCGCCACGCCGTGACAAAAGATTTGGTCAGAACAAAAACAGACTTTTTTGTAGAGCTACGCATGATAGACACGCCTACCAATTTTTCTGTTCTTGGTGAAACTGCCTTCGGGGGCGGGATTTTTAAATATTAGATTCAAAAAAAAATGCCCAACTTCCTGTCTTTTCAGACTTGGCGACTTGAGACTTTTCCGTGGGTCTACTCATGATTTCAAATTTCATGCTCATAAGTCCAACTGGCTTCAGGGGCTGAATTTTCATTCGTCTTACGAATAAGAACATCAATGTCGCAAAGCCAATTTCAAGCCATCCAGTTAGGCCGATCGTTGTGCGTCGCCTCGCGACGAAACGATGCGATATGTGACAGGGGTGTGTCGCGTACATATACTTGTTCGACACAGGCCAGACATACAAACAGTGGGTGTGTTTGCGACTTCAAAACAAAACCAAAAAAAAACAAAGCAGGGCCTAATAAAAGCAGAGCAAAAAAAGGTGCAACAGGCGACGGTGTGGGAAACGTTTTACCTGACGAGTCAAAGCTGTAAGACGTGATAAGAGGACGAATGACTGACGTGTTTGTTGGCAGGTTGGAGAAAGAGAAGGCCAAGTCAATACATATCGCTTATAATCTCTTCTATACGCAGCATTATGCAACAAGTATAAGCCCAGAACGTTTAAAACATGTCATAGAGCTGCTGTTCTGGTACCATTTGTTTTGGTTTTTGGGTTTTTTTCCCCTGATGTGACAATGTGGCTTTTATTTTTCGACCAATCCGCTCACGGCTTCCATCAAAAGGGGCGTACACAATTGGACGAAGTGCGATCAAAGCTGAATGTCGATAGCTTAGTCAGTGCTGCAGTAAACGAGAGCGCTCAGTCAATTTGATTCTTGTTTAAACAGTAAAGAAGGCTCGTTAATCACGATGGCTGCATTATTCAAGTTAATGGTTGAATGGAGGCGGCGTGAGCGCGTGTGTGCCCTCACCCAGACGGATCCTCCGGGTCAAGTCCGGCGAGACGGGTCTGAGCTTCCTCTCCGTCTTGATGTCCTCCAGCAGGCGTTCGTGGAGGCTCTGCGGTCGCGGCGGCGTGGGCTTCAACTTGCGGGCCGACACCTGACGACGTGCGTGCGTTGTCATTGTGTTGCATCGCAGCATTAAAAAAAAATAATAATAAAAAAAGCGCCAATGTCACAATGAGCGAGCGTTGACTCACGGGATTGAGAGGAGGCCGCGACCTGATGAACTCAAGGATGACCTCATGGGCGCTCTTCTTCAGCCTCGGGGGGATGTCGCCGTTTACCTGGAGTGACACAGATGGGGGTCAAAATATGTCGTCAATGTCTACAAGTGGAAATAAAAACAAATTAAATGATATTAATTCATACACAAAACTGGGATAATATTAAATTTTTGTCTTTGGGGGATTTTATGCTATCTGGCAAAATGGCAGCTCGACAAGCAATGTCATTTCTATGATTCTCTTTGAACCTGTATTAGTTTATGTCTAAAAATATTTCTAATATAAAATCTTACTTAGTCTGTTTCTTTATTGTCTTTAAAGGAAAAAAATGAAAAGATTAAGACGGAGTTTTTCTTATTTGCACAAGCGGAAATAGCTCTCCACGCCTGCGGGGGGCAGTAGTCTGCATATGGGTACATTTTTAGAGTAGCATTTTTACGGGACAACCCAATAAACAGAATAGAGACATACATCTAAAAACTGCCTTAGCGATTTAATATGTATGGCAGGCCAGTAGGTGGCGACAGAAAAAAAATGTGCGACAACACCACTTTCACCAATTAACGTAAAATTTGGTGCGCGTCTATCATGACAGGACACAGTTTTTATATTAAAAAAAAAAAAAAAAAAAAAAAAAAGTCTCATGTTGCAATGACTGAAATCGATAAGGAAATCAGCCATTTTGGTTTCTGGCAGCCATTTTGGGCAAATTCAAAGATTTGGAAAGTTACATAAAATTTGCCCCCGGCACCGATCAACATGAAACTGGTTGGATACGTCTATCGGAACAGGACTCACTGAAAAGTCTCAAGGAGCAATACCTGGAATTGAACGCGATGTCAGAAGTCATTTTGATTTGAAAGTTGTTGACGCCTCACCATGACTTTACGAAGCTTGTAGCGCTTGGAGCGGATGTCGTCCATGAGCATCTCGTAGGGCGTCAGCTGGTACTCGATGGGCAGCGGGTTGTATTGACGCTCCTGCACCTTCTTTAGCTTCACGCCGTGGCGTAGGTCTCGCATCACTTGCACCCAGAACCGCGCCTGTCACGACCCCAAAAACATTTTTACATACATTTGTTGTCATTATAGCATGTAGCGATGCGGTTTTCCTTACCCAATCTGCATTTTGGAGCTCATCCAGGTCTCTAACAGGCTGTTGGTGGCTCTCGCCTTCCATTTTGCGAAGATTCTGTCAAAACAAGGGATAAAGTAACTAATGCTAATTGCTAGCAGCGCGTCGACTGTACGACGACAACAAGACAGACTGCGGGCCTGGTTGAGTAACATGCTAATTTGCCGGTATGTGCAATATTGCGCATGGCTACTTATTAGCATCACTGGGTGAATTTACTATATTTATATTATGTGAGACCGTTGGGACAAATGGCGTCCGTGTTGCTTTTTACCTCCTTTGCGCTCTTGATCTTCTCCAGGAACGTTCGCAGTTCCCCGGACTCGGCGTAGAGGGCGCGGCACACGGCCTGGTAGTGGTCCGGGGCATCTGAGGGGCTTGGAAGGTGGGAGGAACACAGCTGCAGGGGAGGAGAAGGGGTGGGTTGGGTCCCCCAAAAATAAAGAAATAAAAATCAATCAATCACATGGTAGATTAGCACTTGTATCGTTGCAATCCTCCAGAAGAACTGGAGAATTGCTTAGAAAACATAAATCCAAATGTAGTGTCATGTCATGTAGTCAATTATTGCCAGAAATTGAAATTGCTTATTTTCAAATTAAAAAATTCTAATATAATAAATATACAATAATACATAATTGATTAAATGTACGTGGGCCTAAATTTAAAGCTAATAGGAGGATTTAGCTTTAGGCACAAGGATTTTTTTTTAAAAAAAATAATATTTTAACACTGTTCAGTGTCATAAGAGTACAAACAGAAGTCAACCACTGTGCAGATAAAACAAAACTACTACGACTTTGAAAATTTCCATTTCTGGCTCTATGGATATAACGAGACTATCCCTTTTGTGCAGGCATCCCATCATAATCCAAATTTTAAAAAAGGTAACGTTAACATTTAGTCCAGCCAGGTAATGTGATAAACTAAAATAACTACGTATTTTTCATTTTTGCCATCTCCATTATTATCCTTTTTGCGGTGCCGTTAGCAACTTTGGTGGGGCTCAACATTCAAAGATAAAAACTGAATTCAGCCAAAGGGCTTAAGGTTCTACTGCTATTATCACACATTGTCTTTGTATCCAACAAATCTGAGAATACTTTGGCCTGGGAGAAATTAAGTATGCCGCAGAAGTCACGTGAATTCTCATTAAAAAAAAAAAAGAAAAACCTGCCCGTCCGGTCACCGCGACATTCCCCGTCAATGTTTTCCCCTTTATGCCATTCAGCAGTCAATGTAACAAAAAGGATAATCACAGTTAAAATCACAGCTGAGACACATTAAATATTGCTTCCTCTGTGACCTTTAGTGTTGTTACTGTATACAAAAAAAAAAAAAAAAAAAAAAAGTCATGATTCATGGAAAATGTTCCTTTTTAAAAAAAGAGGGCAGGAAAAACTTATGCAATACTGTAGCTTGCCCTATTGCGGCAATGCAGTTTTACCTTGATGTATAGATATATTTCAATGACAAGGGGGAAATAATGACATATACATGCTAGGAATTTGACGCTCATGACACATTAAAGTGTCACGCAACTAACGGCACTTAGAAGGCAACTGTTTGGAACATTCCACGGGTAAACAAGTTTTAGCGTTAGCATCTTTTTGCTGATGTACTGCACAGCGGAACCAGCGGAGAAAAGCTAAGGGTGCCTGCAGTAAATGACCACGGTATAAGAAAACTACTGTAAATGTTTACCATCAAACATTTGCTACACATTTGTTACACACAAAAAAAAACAAAGAAAAAGCTAAGAGTTACACAAGCGATGACTGTGTGAAGGAAGGACGTCAGCCTACGAATCAAGTCGTGCCAATGCAATGCGACGCACACCCATTCAATGTGTGCGCGCGCGTGTGTGTGTGTATCACTACACAGCATCCACTATGAGGAACTAAGCCAGTGAATATTTCACCGGCTTATTGCGCTGGAAACACAGAGTTCGTTTACGGGGCTGCGCTCGGCAGGAATGTACAGCGTGACGGGCGCTATCAGCGCAACCTGTTGCACGTAAGAAAGAGGGAGGGTTGGTGTGGGTGGGGGCATTCATGGCAAGGTAATTACGATCTAACCCAAGGAGAAACCCTTTGAACCAAGTTATCAACTGCACTAATGATTGAATGTGAAATGTAAAAGTAATAGAGGGCTAAGGTGCGCTCCTTGAGGAACACCACCGCATGAAGAACAGCGGGCTAAGGAGTGATCCTTGGGATACACCACAGCATAAATAGTCCACTATGGTTTGATCTTTGTGGATGACCGCAGCATGAATAATGAACCAGGAACATGTTCTCAAGGAACATCACAGCAGTAATTATAGTAGGCAAAGTTGTGGTCCTGGTGGAACACCACAGCATTAATAATGAGCTGGGGCCTGGTCCTTGAGGAACACCACAGCATTAATAACAGTGTAATAGCCCCTACGCAACAGTTGTTGCTTGCGCTCTTACAAGAATGAGTTAACTATGTTATGGTATTACGGTCATACCGTTATCAGGTCGCGGTAGCTTCGTATTTGGCTGATGGTGCCGCCTGAAGTCGAGACAGCCAGCTGTTCCTCCTCCTCTTCCTCTTCCTCCTCGGTGGCCTCGTAGCCCTCATCGGGGCAGGCGTCGTCACTCTCTGCCTCCTGCGCGTTGGTCATCATGTCGATGAGGTGCTCCAGCGGCGGGCTCAGCTCGCGCTCCTCGTTCTCCTTCAGTCCATAGTCCAGGGCCTTGTAGATCATAACGCCCAGCGAGTCGATCACCTGCGCAGCCACAGGAATACGACACTGCGAATGATGCGAAATGAAATTGAGACAGCACGTATACCACGAAGGCTAAAATGGAGTCGTCGTAGGACACTGCAACATAAATAACAGTGGGTCAAGATGTGGTCCTTGAGGAACACCACATCATTAATAACAGGGCGCTAAGGTCTGGTCTTTAAGAAACAGCACAGAATAAGGTCTGATAGATGAGCAACACCACAGCAAAAGTAATGGACCAGGATCAAGTCCTTAAGGAGCACCGAAGCATAAATTATAGAATTATTATTATGATGAGGATTATTGTGCTTCATTTCATGTAGCTGAAATGAAGCACACACATGTAGCATAAAAGTGTTACCTTAATTTTGGGCCTTTTTAAACTTTAAAAGTTTCCTGAATGCTCTCGCCTGCAAGCTAATATAAGCTTGGGACCTTTCTGAGGAGGAGAGGAGCACTTGGGTACAACCTTACAAAAAAAAAAAAAATGCGCAGAACCGGTTTTGTCTCATATTTCTATTGTTCCTACACTGCAGGTGATATTTTGCCAACAGGGTGTATGACCAAAAGAAAATCCCCAGTCCCTTTGTGGCCTAAGATACGACTGACCTGTTCATATTTTTGACTTCAGTATGCACACGAGGTTCCAATGTACTCTGGTCGGATTTGTCTAGTGCAAATATTCTATCTTTAATGGCCACAGTAGATGCAAGTTGTCGAGTTAAACAGGTTTTTAAACAATGCAAACGTGGACATAACCTGAAGTCTTGATATGCCAAAGTGACACTTGGTAGCAGGAGGCGTTAAGGGGCGTGGCACGAAGTTTAATTTAGATGTGCGAGGAAGCAGGGCGTTGACTAGCTTGGCTAAAGAAGTGGCTGCATTGGTGACATACTGCGAAAGTGACACTCTCACCCCTTCACAGATCAATGACTTTGATTTTTCACGCTGTGCTTCAGAGTACTGACTTCCAGGGTAAAAGTTCCGGAAGGTCTTCATTCCCGTTCCTCCCACGGATTTAAAGAGCCCTTTTCACACCGTCTACCAGCAAACTGGCGCCAACAGAACCAGCAAATTCGAGGGTTAGCATCAAGTACTCGTTTTCTTTTTCCGACAGCGGTCTGTGGTCTGATCCTCGAGGAACAGCACAACATGAGCTACAGTCGACCAAGTCCTCAACCTTGAGGAACGCCACACCATAAAGAGCGAAGGTCTGGGGAACACGACATCATAAACAACAGCAAGCTAAGGTCTGTTCCTTGAGGAGCAACACAGCATAAACACCAGTGGCCCAAGTCCTGGTACTTGACGAATACCACAGGCTAAATTAAAACGCGCTGAGGTCCAATCCTTAAGGAGTAACACGGCATTAACAACATTGGACTAAGGGCCGGTCCTTTGGGTACACCACAGAATAAATAACAGCGTGCCAGGACCTAGTCCTTGAGGAACACCATGGTATTAAACCCTCCCATGGATTTCAAGGCTTTAGACCGACATTGTTCACGAATCGTCTGTTTGGAGCTGATAATCCTGCACCGGGAAGGCTAAAATAAATATCCTATCGCTCGGTGTCTTATTATATAATTTTATAATCCATATATAGGACAACAGACTGGAGCACAGGAACGCCAGAGTATTATGACACTGAAGGAAGAGTCACACGCGTCTAGTACAAAGGGAGACTTTTCTAGAACTCAAGAAACCCACAAACTGGTGTCACTTCATCTTCAGGCCCCGCTGCTGACAACCTGACGGCCCACTGAGACGCTTCTGTTGTTCTTCCCAGCCTCTCTTAAAGGAACAGTGACTCAACACAAAGGACAATAGCAGGAAGCCGTAAACAACTCCACTGCTGGTAACGCGCGCAGGACTGGTTCTGCCGTGGTAATCGGCTAATTACAGAGCCGCCTCCGCCCAGCGAAGGGGAACGCACACGCAACCACAGGCGTGACTGGCTGGAAGGGTGTCGGAAAATTGCCCCGGGAGAACGCATCACTTTTGATGGTGGCGTCAGGACGCGGACAGAAAGCCACTTGGCACAGGAAAAAAAAAAAGATGCTTGGTTGTTGACGCGTCCCATCAGTCAGTTAAAATTGTGTTTAAATCAAAATTTGATTTCACTTTTTTGAAAGGTTTCATTCAAAATATAAAAATTAGAAAGTAAAATAGACTCATATTTTGTATTCTTTTATCATCATTTTGTAATTTCCAAACTAACATTTGAAAAACAAACAAAGTGTCATATCTTTAGATTTTTTTTCCCTTTTGGAAAAAAAAAGATTTTTTTTAAAAAAAGCACTGGATTGTCACATTTTTAATTCTTCAATTTTAAAACAGAAAAGCTCATTTTTATTTTGTGAAACTAAAAAAAATTAAATTAAAAAAAAATAAATAAATGACATGCTCTAAATTCTTTCACTCATCAACAGCCGCAGGAAGCTGGCCTGTCAACGTCCAATTGAATGTGACAAAACATCAAGCCACAAGTTTGATTCCGTGTGAACTCGCTGTGAGAGCGGCCGTCATAACGTGACATCGGTGAGTCAAGCGGCAACCGAGACGGGGTAAAGAATGAGCCGTTTGTGTGTCGGCAGCACCGTCGACGCGCACGAGCGCACCAGCGATGGAGTCGGCAACAAACGATTGGAAGTGCATCACGGTCGGGGGCTTCCCTGACGGGATAACGCTCTCGTTGCTTTTAAAGTCGTCAGCAAAAAAAAAAAAAAAAAAAAAAAGCGCCGCGGCACTCGGGCAAGCGGACGCGGACGGTTACGCAAGCGGAGCTAAATCCAGAGGCTTTGCACTGCGCGAGCGGACGCGCGTATAATGGAGCGGGACGCCGGTCAGAATTCGTCGACAAAGTCAAGATCGCCCGATGGCTGAAAAGTTCATGCTGATGTCACTTCCTTGTTGCCAGTATGAGAAGTAGGACGTTACTCGGGGTTGGGAGTGGCAAGCGTAAATGGGCATATGATTATCGCGATATTTTGCCAGTCGTCTCAATATCATCACGATACGATGTTTGGGCGACGATAGAATACTTAACCCGACTTTCCATCACTCGTTTCGACAACACTGACATTCACGTCAACGGTCACAATCAAAATTTAGGCATCAGATAATCGATTTGACAATCAAGACCATATCATGAGAGGGGGGGGGGGGGGGGCGGGGGGGAATGAGACAATACAGCATGATATTGATTATTCTTTTTATTAGTTGTTAGCTAACCCGAACTGTGACAACTAAAACGAAACTCGAGAAAATTCCAGAAAGCACTCAAGTCCAGTAGAAAATCTTTTTGGGTTTCTGGCATCCAAAGTTGGAAAATAATACAACCGTGTATTCAGTACAGGACAGAAAAGTGTAACGTCCACTCAATTTGTATCTTCTACTCAAAAGCTGTGCTAATCTCAAATCCACAGCAATGCAACACGGCCACCTACAGGGATCCGTTAGTCATTACACTGCTTTCCGGAACTGAATGTCACAGACAAGCTTCTTCCACGCCTCCCGCCGAAAAACACACTTGACGAACATTTTCGTCATTGGCAGAAAACGGTTGACGAATATAAATGTCCGACGCAGCGAATGAGTTAAGACTAAAGGTGCTATTTTGACATCGCAAATCGTCGGGAGCCACTCTGAGTGCGTTTTGTCGACGTTGCCGCGTGTGCAGAAAGGCAAGCTGGGGCTTGGGTAATACAAGCTCAAAGTGAAACACGAGTCGATAGAGGGACGCGCATAAAACGGATGCCGCGCGAGCTCGACGCTGCATCGCGGCGCTCGTCCAACGAGCTTGCGATTGTTAGAGAAATGGACTGAACGAGACTTTCGGTTAGCGAACTAATCTGGCCCCCCGCATCCATTTCACAAATCCTGAGCTCCATCTCGTTCGCGCCGCCGCCAGTCGAAGCGGCCGCGGCCCGGCGGACGGCGACGCCAACGCCGACGGCTCAAGTAATAGGATATCACTGCCTAATCTCAGCTTGATCTTAAACCTCGGGACAAAGAAGGTTAAGATTGTCCCGAGACGCGGGCGCATGCGTCCGACAGCTTCATGCGAAATTATTACACGAAAATGTCTCCAAAACAATGCTTAAGTCTTTAACTTGAAGAAATGATTATCCAGTTTGTCTTCACTGACGAAGTTTGACGAGGTGGAGGAAGTGGGTCAGATTCGGCACGACAGCAGGACGACGGGCCGCCGTGTCTGCACGCAACGCAACGCGCGCTGAAAACCTCAGAAATAATTAGCATCACATTTATCCGAGAGGAGACTGAGGGCAGCAAGGAAAACGGGAGAAAGCCAGACTGTGGAGTACCGTAGATGGAAAAGTTAACATGAATGAAGCGCCCACCCCAAAAAAATATAATAATAAAAAAAATAATAATAAAAATCTACCTAGAGGAATGCAGACGATTATGGCAGCCATTTTATCAGATAATTTCATAGATTGGAGCTCTTGAATTTATCAATTACTCCCACATAGGAAATGTGGTTACATGCAAGTCATCAGATGCTGGTTGGTGTACACACTGATTAAGTCTGTGTATACACACGCGCGCGCACGCATGCACGCACGCACACACACAGACACACACACACACACACACGACAACGACGTCTCCACCCAACATTATGAGGCCGCGTCTCACCTGGACAAACAGAAACCACCTTCTTACTTTATTTTATGACCAGTCCTCAAACTTCACCGAGTCAAATGTTTTGCGGTTTCGCGTCGCCTGTGTGCCGAGCACACAAGGTTCAAATCTGGCAGGGATGAGACAAATGTCGGTGGGCCGGTCGTCCTGAGCGAATAAGTCACGCAAAACAAGTCGCGAAAAGCCAAATAAAAAGCAAAACATGCAGAGTTAGCGGCCAAAATGAGCCTAAAAGTGTCTACGTCGTTTCAGCTTCTTGAGACTTTTCCGCGCATCTCGCGGAGACGTTTGGCCTACGCCGCCTTGTGCTGTGTGAAATTAACACCCATAATGCAACACCGGGCTAACATTGTGTTGTGCGCGTTCTGCGTGAGCGACACTCACCTCAAGTGACGTTGGCGCCGATCCATATTTATCTGCAACGGGAAAAACGAGAGAGAGAGAGAGAGAGAGAGAGAGAGACACACACCCCACTGTTATTCGTATTATTCGTAAACAACTGTGGAATGAGAAAACATCAAGTGTGGAACATTCCAGCGCGATTAGCTCATGAGCGGGCCATACACCAACAGAGTCAATAAATAAAAGAAATGCATAACTTGTACATTTCCACCGGAGGCCCGTCACAGTCGCACGACGGGGCAAGAAAATGTAGATTGGAAAAAGTGATCCCAAAAATATCGAACAAAAATGTAACACATTTTTTAAAGTATGAAGATTTCCCTGAATAAATAAATAAATATATATATATATATATATGTGTGTGTATAAATGTTACATTTCTTAAGTTACAAAAAAAAATTATGAAAAATAAAACAATTCATAATACATTATATACACATTTACTAACAAAATATGTTCAATGTTTTGGAATGTTTATTATAACTTCAATTGAAATTATTTAATTATAAAATCCATGTGAAATAATTTAATTGCGATAAAAACAGAAAATATTTTTGTACGAGCGAAAACCCCTCTTCTTATACTGCGTGTCAATATATTTAGTATGTTTTAAATGTATGAATAATTTTTTGAACATGAAAAATCTTTTATATTTAAAAAAAACAAAAACAATAATTCTAAATAATTCAAAACAATTAAATATGTGTTGAATGTTTATCATCATTTTGAAATTGACATTTAAATTTGATAGAACTGATTTTTTTCCCAGTGTGTGTAATTTAAAAAATATATATATCTGTATATACACACGATATATATAAAATTTGTTTTAAAAAAATACAGCCGAAAGTCACAACACATACATTTAAAAATAATAATTTATGTTTTTTATTTTTTTATTTAATTCAAACAAACCAAGGCGCTTTTAATTGACGACACGTGTCCGTGAAGGTTTTTCTACGCATTTGTGAGTTGCCAATGACAATTAGAGGCACGTTTAACTAAATCTGGACTCATTTTACCTGTAAACTTCCATACCAACAGTACTGCATGTCTGACAGTGCCATAACTTTTAGCACCTTTAGTGACAGAAAGCGAAAACGGGCGGAAAGTACAAGTCGGCTGCAGAAGCGAGCGAGCTGCAGACTTTAACGCAACTCCACCTCACACCCATCAAGTACTTTGACCCCGCCGTGTGCCGCCATGCTTCCTTCCGCATCCGTATGTCGCATATTTTTAAAAAAATAAATAAATCACGTGAATTTGGAACTCGCTGCGAGCTGACCTCAGTGCAAATTGAGACGGGAAAGAAAATAAAAAGAGTCTTCCATGACCCGCCGTCGGAGGGGGCGGGGGGGGCACGAGGAGACACAAGGAGCTCTGTGTCACCGACCAGGAGACGACGACGGAGTCCAACTCGCAGAGAACATTTCACTTAGCAACTCGATTCGGTTAGCAAGCGACCGTGCTGTTTGACAATATAGTTCGCATTTCGGAAAGGTTTTTGATATTTCACGATGACAGAGTGGACACATTTTTGGCAAATGTTAGCATTTCATAAGCACATACTTCGTAATGTGACCTGTATTGTTTTAACAAATATGTTTTGAATATCTGAAAGATTTTTTTTTTTTATATTCGATGATATTTCACTACTATGACAGAGTCCTTCCTTTCGAATAAAAAAAATAAAAATAAAAAAAAGGCCTAAAAAAGCCAAAGAAAAAGCAAAACAGTTCATCCCATGATATTGGTGATACTGCAGCTCGTGCGCCATATACGGTAGTTCTATGACACGTCGCACATAATGCCAAAATCTCCAATGGTTTGCAATTTAGTGTCGCTCATCCGTGTCAAGTTTGGCAGCAATCGCAAAAATTCTCTTTGTCTTTGGAGGCGACCGAGACCGGCAAATTGACGCTAAAACGGTTGCTTCGAACCAGAAGGGCCAACTTCCTGTGTTTTTCTGAACTTCTTCAGACGCTTTTGTGGGTCGACTCATGATTGACAAGTCTACCAAAGTTTATGCGGCGAAGTGAAACTCGTTCCAGGGACTGAGTCATCTTTGGTGGTCGCTTGGAAATGAGCCTAAAATGGCCGCTTCAAACCAGAACTGCCAACTTCCTGTGTTTTTTCAAGCACGGCTCCTTGAGACTTTTTTTTTTTTTTTTTTTCTACTCACGATAGGCAAGCCAAATTCCATGAAACTGGCTTTGTTGGCTGAATTTCCACACCCCAAAATGTTTCTGCTTAACAAATGTTCATGACTTATTAGAGTAAACGCGAGTTCACGGGACTATGCTGTGCTAAAACGCGTTTCTGCGATAGTTAACGTGGCCCGAGGTGCTTTGAACGCACCGTTTTAGATTTTTGTCGTCTTGATAGTATTTTGTGCGCACAAATTAGTATTTTCTGGCGTATTTGTGTGCAACGACTATTTTGCAGCCACAAATTCTAATTCTGAAATTAGTCTTTGGTATTTCGTGAGCAAGATTTAGTATTTTTGTAGTATTTCGTGGACACAAATTAGTATTGTGCACACAAATTCAGTTACAAAGTTGTATGTCGTGCATGTAAATGATTATTTTGAGCGCACGGATTAGTATTTTTGTAATATTTACACACATTTGTAGTTTGTGTGTACACTTTTTTTTGGGGTGGAAATCAGTTTTTGTGCAAACTATTTTTTTGGTAGTATTTGTGCACACAGCTTTGTATACAGTGTGCACAAATGACTATTTCGTGTTTACGAATTTGTAATTGTGCGTCAAAACCCACACGAAGATGTCAACACAAGGGTTTGCAAGATATTAAGCCAAATTAGCATACAACGGCTCTCAGTCTGGTGAAGAACGTAAATCGGTTTTCAAAAACTTAAAAGTCGTGCAGGTGTAGCTAATAAAGAGCATGCATGTTAGCATTGGAGCTATTTTTAGCCGAGCTGCCTTTTTGCTGCAGACTGTAAAACAAGCTGGGGTCCCCATCACGTGGTACATTGTTTACTTGCGCACCACACACACACACACACACACACACACACACACACACTCCATTAATGTGAATTATTTCGCTTTTTGTGCCATTTTTCAAAAGGCACAACTGTAAAATATTACATTTTCAACCACATTTCTGCAGTGACGTCAACATGCGCCATTTAAAGATTTCTTTTATTATTAAAGGAGGGGTGAATGGGGGGGGGGGGTGATACCTGCGGTGCGTTCAAAGCGCAGCGTGACGGTGCCGTCCCGACCGATCCTCACATCCCCGGGACCCTCGATCCTCCGCGGGGAGTCGCCACCGCCGCCGCTCTTGGAGCCTTTCCGCAAGGGCCGCCTCGCCTCCAGCGTCCGGCAACACTGGTAGCAGACGGCCCAGGCTTGCTCCTCGTTGAGGGGCTGGCTGTACAGCGCGAGGATTTCCGCCAGGGAGACGTCCATCTTCTCCGCCGTCGCGTCCATGTTGACGTCCCCGCCGCCGGCCAAGTCGCACTGGGGACCGCTGGGTGAACTCTGCAGCCCGTCGTCGGTACCCGGTCGCTTGGACATGCCCGGCTGGCGTTATTTCACCGGCATGACCACGACGAGGGGAACAATTTGAACGAATAAAGTAGCTTCGAGGCGCCTTAACGCGGAGATATTTCCTCAGGCGGCCACACGGCTGTTGGCTGTTGAACGAATGAGCGACGACCGACCAACAGCCGGCAGCTAATTCAAGCTAGTCGACAGCCTTCCGCATGGCCCTCGTGCCTGTCGTTTTTAGTGCTGTGCATCTGGAACCGGAAATGCACCTTTCCATTGCTAAAATGGAACTTGTCATTGAAGAGTTTACATATGCAAAGCTGTCAGTATGATTTTACACCACCAGAAGAAGCTGATTTTAGTTAAATAATTACTTTGTAAAATTTAGTTTTCGTCTCGTTTACTTACTTTATTTTGAAATGTAACCGGATTTAGATAGCATACTGCTATGTACGTCCGGTACTGTCCACGCACACGCCATTTGAAAATGTTTATATCCCACCCCAAAATAATGAAACATCGAGAAAATTATCGACTTATATTTAAAAAAATACTTTGTCAACATTATTTGAAGATTAATGTTAAACAATATATAAATTTTTGACTGTATTCTGTATTCCGTTGCAGTGAATGACGTCAATGACCAATAGACTGGCAGGATACCCTTCCAAACGTCGGATCCATTTTGTGTGACATGATTTAATAATAAAAACAGATAATTGAACGAAGTAATAGTTGAATATAACAGTTTGAAAATAAATAGAAAAAGTACAAAATATATATTCAATTCAAACAAGTTAAGGTAATTGTATGTAAAAAGTAAAGTAGGCAAATATATGCTATTATTATTATTATTGTTATTGTTATTATTTTTACTACTACTATTAATGTTAGCCAGTGAGATAACAGAATACGGTTTCCAACCACATCCGTTTTTGGGACACTAAATAATACAAATAAATGATTAAAATAAATAAACAAAAAAATAACTCTAATAACGAAAAATATTAGTACTAAAAACCTTTATAAATAGAATATAAAATGAAGATAAAAATAAAAAAATAGGGAAAACAATATTTCAATAAATAGAAGTATAGTTGAAAAAAAATCTATTTCTGTTAATAATCTGATGTAATCCGCCAAAATAAATGAAAGAAAACGAAATAAAATACATGCTAATAATTTATAATCATCTCGGTTGTATTGCGTTATCAGCCAATTGCCACTTGTGGCTCCATACTAATCATGTGACATTTTTTTAAACGCTCATAGTAGATTCATGACTCATCACACAGATCAGATTTTTGTTTTTACATTTTATTAAATTTAAATTAAAAGCATCAATTCGAGTTCCTCGTCAAAGGAGAAATCCCATGTCAACAGCGCTCTCTGGTGGCCACCCAGCACAATGGCATGTCATTTGAATTGACCGGTTTGTTTTTGTTTGGCACAAACAGCTTTTGCCTCCATTTTTGGACATGCACATCAGAACGCAGCCCCAGAAATGACTTGAAAAAAAAATGCTAATTCGTGAACAGAAATTACTCGTTTGTCATAAAGTAGACTTTCATGTGCACAGATTATTATTTCTGTAGTATTTTGTGGGCACAATTTAGTATTTTTTGTGCACAAATTAGTATACTTTTTGAGCGTGCAAAGTTATTTGTGGTGATTATAATATTTGTGTGCAAAATTTCATGCATACAAATTAGTATTTCGTGTGCACAAATTATTTTTTTTTCTATTTCTGTAACATTTCGTGCGCTTAAATTAGTATTTTGTGCATACAAATCAGTTTTCGTGCAAACGAATTAGTATTTTTTTCCCCTCCGCTTCATATCTGGGGCTCTGTACATGTGAGTAACACAACACTCCAAATAACAACAAAAGCATCAAACACACGCACACACGCGCACACACACACACACACACACACACACACACACACGAGTTGTCAACACAAGGGTTCGTCCGTATGAAGTGTAGGCACATGCGGGCATATTTCTACATCTTGCAGAAACTCTCTACAAAACAGCACTTCTGGTTTCTCCTGAAAAACAATCAGGAGTCACCTCACACACTCTGAAAAGGGAACACGCAAGTGAAGCCGATCGCAAGTGGTGTGCCACGGTGGTCCGCTCCCTGACCGCCCGCTTTGCTTTGGCATGCGTGAGAGGGGGTTGGGGGGGGGGGGGGGGGGGGCACAAAGATGCAGCATCCCGAGCTCTTTGGCACGGTGCGTTTAAGCGTTCTCGGAAATATCGACACCGATTGACCAGGGCCTCGGCCGTCTACACCATCTGCTCCGTCTCCGTTGTGGATTTTTGGGTGGCGTTCACCTCTCGTCGCACACTTTGGCGGGCTCGTTGTCTCCGCCGCTGATGGACTGCATGCTCAAAGCGGTTGTCTCCTTGGACGTCTTTCGCTTGGAGTCGCGACTGGCTTGCTGGAAAATGAATGGAAAAGGGAGGTCAGAACATGCACACAGTAATTGTCTTTAAAAAGTAATCATAATATTTAAGTGTTAGACCATTAATTCAGTCTTCATTTTATGCATTGTTCATAAAGGGAATGTAGACATAATGTCCATTCCTTGTCATAATAAAATAATAATACATAATAATAACAGTAAATATAAATATAATACAGAATCAGATTTTTTTATATTTTATTTGAATTTGAATTTTTAGTTTGAAAAAAAAATATTTTAATTAAAATAGCAAAACTAAATACAGAATATTATTACTCTGATATGCATCTTAATTTGCATTGATGTTTATCTTATTTTTTTAATCTAATTTTGTTAGATTATTTGTTATCCTTCATTTTACTTGTATTTTTAAATTTGATACATTTGAAATTGAATATTTTTAATATTAACGTTATTTTAAAGTAATGTATCAATAATATGAATTTTTTACCATGTGATCTTATTACAGAGGTTAGAACACTGGGTGGCAATCGTCTACTGCTCTAAACTGGTTCAAGTCCTATCTCAAGAGGATAGGATGTCTCTCAGACCAAATGGCTATGACCTGAGGGGTACCCCAGGAGTCAATCTTGGGACCCCTTGCGCTCAAGCTGTACATGCTTGCATTACGCAGCTATATAGTGTTATACCAAAACTATGTAGATGACACTAAGTCTGCATCGAAGGTAGTAAAATCTTTTTACAATGTACTTAAATTAAATACAATTGAATTTACTACAACTTTATTAATTTATATTTTACATCAATTTAGTTTAACAAAGAATATATTTGTTTTGGTTCATGAATTGAATGTGGTATGTGCAATATGATGGCGTAACCGTAAGCCTTACGTCACTGAAGGAGCGTCTGGGCCTCCTGTGGTGGTTGCAGCCCGAGCTGGCGGCGCCAGGGAGGGTCTGCTTGCCGCACTGCGTGCCCGTGGTCACCATCCTCTTCTCACGCAGGCCCGCCTCGAACGCCTTACCTGGCAACAACAATTAACGGCCTTTAAGCATCAAAGAAAAATATACTCTCACCGTTTGCGCACCTTGCACATATCACCGGTCGCTCTACTTGAAAAACATTTTATTGGTTGAAAAGGCCAAAGCAATTAAAACATTTTGTGGTTTCTCACTGCTTGCCTCACACATACAAAGCAACTCTGACTAAACCGTTTGATTGGTTGATAGTCTTCAAAAAAATAACAGTAAGTGTCTTGTTTTTTCACTCCTTGCCTGCCTTTCAAAGCTACCATTTGATTGGCTGAAAAAGTCTAAAAACAACAACAACAACAACAGCAGCAATCGTAAATCTCACTTCCCGGCCTCACGCTCACACCTACTTGCCACACTTGCAAAACTACCATGAATGATCAACAACTTGATTGGCTGAAAAATATATAAAAATGGAAAAAAAAAAAAAAAAAAAACAATTATAGTGTTAAATAGTCTTCCAATTGAACACATAGAGAGTAAACCTCTTTGCTTTTTCACTGCCTGCCTGCCTCGCACACCTACTCCCCACAGTTGCAAAGCTACTGCGAATAAACCATACGATTGGCTGAAAATGTCTAAAAATGGTAAACGGTGACTGAAGGCCCACAGACCTTACGTTCCGCACCACGGCGTTCCTCTACAGATAAATGTATATGGAAGAGACAAAACAAAACAAAACGAAGTCTGGAGCCGGGGGCGGCGTTTCTTACTGTTGCCGACCGGCAGAGGAGGCTCCACGTCGGTGTTGGTGAGCCACGTCGACTCGGTCTCCCTGGTCCAGCTCTCGTGGTACCTCGGCTCGATGATCGCGTCAGCCCTGCTCCCCCCGCAGCCCATCATCCGCCACAGGTGCGCCGAGCGCGGCGTGGGCCCCTCACGTCCTGGCGGTCACCCTCCCGCAGCCGTCGTGCTTCATGACGCCTTCACGGACACCGTCGTCCGTGGGTGCTTGCGGTACTGGTGGTCTGGCTGTGTGGCGGTCTCTCGGTTAACATCAGCTGACCCGCGTGACCACACGCCGTGCGTCATCCGAGCTGGGGGGGGGGGAGAGGGGCGGGGCCGAGTCAACCCCATGACGTTGATTGGCTAGGAGCGCAACTCATTAATGTCGTCATTACCGTCGTCAAGGGTTCACAGGACAAAACATTAGGTACACCTTACAACGTGGAATTTTAACGCGGTGGTCAAAGAGGTAAGCCATGTAAAGCTAATGTGGTCAAATTATTAGGTACAACCTGAAGATTATACCTCTGGTCAAATGATTAGGTACACATTAGAAAGGTAACAAGGTCAAAACAGTAGTTACACCTTTCAAAGAGAATGTCCTGGTCATATTATTAGGAACACGGTAGGCAGTAATTCTCAGGTCAATTTATCAGGTACACCGTGGAATGATAATAATGCTTAGGTAAAGCTATAATTTAAATCAGCTGAATGATTTCAATTAAAATCTAACATAAGAAAAAAAATTATACATATACTCACATACACATTTCCTTTGACGGTTAACACAGATAAATTATAACAAAAATAAAAAAACATTAAAAAAATATAAATGCATCTACCACGATGACTCCATTTATTGTTTTCTTGCTTTCATAGTGATTTTGGCAGCTTGCGTCTGCCCGACAAATGTTGGTCGGATAAAAGAACAAAGTGTGTTTTTCACACGACAGTCATTATTTTCGCATGTATTTTTTTATTCTCTTTTCAAACGTTTACATGACTCATGTTAGAGCGACATTACAGCAGCCACGCAAAAGACAGACGACCGATCAATATGCAGAATTAACGAGCGCGCGCCGTCAGCCAATATATTGCTTCTTTAACGAGAGGACGCGAGGCGATGATCAACATCTAACTGTACACAAACACGCTAAAAACACACGTCACTGTCAAATAAAATATTCACTGACTCTTTCGAGGCTTAAAATAAATACTATATTTATCATATACATCTCCATTTTTGCACCGTTATGATGACACTTGATGAAGCGACGATAACAATGCAGCATTGTCGACGTCTTTGGATGGCGGGAGGGAAAAAACTGGAAGGTTGTACAGCCACTATTTCGTCACCTTTTTTGATCCCCCTTGACTTTTCAATGCGGAACATAAGTTAGACAAAGATGAGCAGGGAAAACAGGGCGGGAATGTAAAACCGTCGCGACCGTGACGACGCTTCTAAACTTTGAAGTCGAGCAGGTTGCAGTCGATCTTGTAGTAAACGTACGGGTAGTACTCCTGCTGGCTCAGGTTCAGACCGGGGATGTCCATGGAGGCCTGTGGGCGGGGGGGGAATAAAAAAAAAAATGAAAGCCCTTCATTCCCCCAAAATGGCTGCTTCCGACCAAAATGGCTGACTTCCTGTTCAATTTCAGGCATCGGTCCAAGAGACGTTTCCCGCGTCACCCGATTGAATTTCGCATCACTCGATGAAACTGGCGGCAGGGACTATTCTTTTGTCATTCCTCTTTTCAAGGTGCTCTACCGAACTAAAATACATACATTTTCACCAGCATTGCAAGAATTAAGTTTCCCGGCACATTGAAGGCCAGCAAACGGCAAGTCACTGGTCCAAAATCAGCTCAGTGACGCGAGCTGCTGCGCAAACCACAGCCATGCGTTTTCGTCTCGCCACTCGCAGTAGCCACGGCGACGACAGCGCGCTTGAAGTTAACGGCTTTATCAAACATGTGTAAAAGGTCGCTCGAGTGCTAATTCAAGATGGCGTTTCGCTCACGTCGATGATGGCGGCGCTGCTGTCCAGGTGCTTGTACAGGTCGTAGAGCACCTCCCGCAGCTTCTTCATGTTCTTCTTGTTGGGCTGCAGCAGCATGGCCTGGAAGTTCACCGGAAGACCGTATCTGTACGCAACAAAAACATTTATATTCACACACATAAAAAATATGTTTAATATCAATTAAATGTACATACATATTTGTTAACAGACAGTGAAAAATATGTAAATACATCATATTAACTCTATATATTCTGATTTATCTACATATAGTACTTTAATTCCTGTACAGTTGCCACCTACAATGTTGCTGCTACTTGCGCCTCTGTTTCCATTCACTTCTGCATGTACACTATTCATTCCTGGATACATTTAAGAACGTCTCACCTCAGGACCGACTCCACGAACACACGCAGCGCTTTTATGTGGATCCAGGCGATGAAGGCCTCGCTGAAGTTGACTTTGAGCCACCGTACCAGAGGGCCCTAAAACCCAGGAACACGGAAAGGACGACGACCAACGTGAGTGTGTGTGTGTGTGTGTGTGCGTGTGCGTGGAACATACAAACTGCTTCTTCTTATCAGTGGACAAGCGCGTCATCTCCTCCTTGTCGGCCTTCATCTCCTCCTCGTTGTACTGGAAGTCACGCATGGTGAACCTGAACACAGGACCCACAGTTACATAACTTTGTCGGACATTTTGTGACGTTTGCTAACATACAAGGTTTAAAAAAAAAAATGGGGAAAATACTCCAAATTTGAAACTTTCCACAGGAATGAAGGGTAATGTAACAGAAAGCTATCACATTCAAGCCCAAGTGAGACACAGCACAGGTTATATGTCACATTCATGGTGGAAAATGGCTTGAAATGATTTATTATTATCAAAAAAACCTGGCGTTGGAACAGGGGTGTGTCGACTTTTTATATCCCCTGTAAATTCCTGTTCATTCCCATGGTTAAGTTTCCAACTTTGACTTTGCAACCCTCGAGAGGAGCTCACTTGTTTTCCCTGGCCTTGTGCTTGAAGTCGTCCAGGGCCTTCCGGAAGAGCGTGACGCTGAACAGGCCGCTGTCGTTGTCCTCGAACAGCAACCTGCAGGAGGGCAGGCTAGTTAGCGCCGGAAGCTAACGCAGCGGTCTACGTCTTCGCTCCGTCGACGGTGACCGCTTGGCGGCGAAACGCATTTCCGAAAGGCGGAAGAGTACTCACTTGGTGGAGCGCGGCACCACCATCTCCGCCAGGGTTTCGTACGTCTTCTGCCAGTCGACGAAGCTCGCCCTGATCAAATTAGAATATGGTGGAAAATGTCTTTTTTTTTGGCATTTACAGTATTTTCAATGGAGGAAAGATTATTTGCGATTAAGTGTTCTAAGTTACAAGGGTGATCACAAAACCAATCAAATTCATAAGTCAAGGCACCACTCTATGGTATATAGTATCCGTCATTATATCTAATTGGTTGTCAGTCCAAAACGTTCACTTACTTGGGAACAACCACCAGCATGGTGACCAGGTACTCCGAGTCCAGCACAAAGTCGTCTTTCTTCACGATGTCGGCCAGACTCCTGGTCAGCAAGCTCCCCCTAGGGGACAACACAAGCGCTTACTCGTCCCCCTTTGAGCCCCGACACTGGCGAGGGCAAACAAAGCTCGCAAATAAACACTCACGCGTTCTTCCGTTCCAGGTTCTGCAGATTCCCCTTCAGGTTGTTGTACGCCGACGCTCGGGCCTTCAGGTCGTTGTCGATCTGCGTCGCTTGCTGAAGAGCATAAAGAATAAACATTGATTCCTTGACTTAAGGGTTTCATTGGTTCCGTGACCAATCTTGTGACTTGATTTCCTCTACATCAAAATCAGTTTTTAACCATTGAAATGAACTGAAATGCCATTAATCCGTACTTGTACTTTATGAAAAGTAATTACATAATTAAATGTAAAAAAATATATATATAAAGAGTTTTAGACACATTTGTGATCAATTCAGTGAGTATTGTGCTGCTCCTTCTGGTGTGTGCACCTTTGCCCACCAGGGGGCAGAATAATAGTCATAAAGATACACATGGACACAGTAAACTGCAGCAATATTAGTTGTTCTTTGCAGAGGATAAAGAGTTGAGTTCATTGCCCCCCCTACGACGCTTGCAAATTATTGCAAAAAATTGAATAATGGCTCACATCTCAAAAAGCTTATAAGTGCCACCAGTGTGTCGAGTTCTTCTCCGACCCACCTTGGAGACGATCTCGGAGATGTTCTTCAGCGACTGCTTGATGGGGTACTTGGCCATGTCCCACTGGAATCTGGTGATGTAAGTGACCAGGTCCACTGCACAAAGACAACGGACACACCATCGGCACGTGCTTGGCAGGGAAGAAGCAGCAGCACGGACGAGCTTGCGATGTCTTACGTCCGTTGGCTAGCAGGTTCTCCTGCACTTTGTCGCGGCTGTCCTCCAGGACGTCGGCCATGTACTGAGCCACCTTCTTCACCACGCTGCATTCAAACAAAAAACAAACAAAAAAGAGGACACATTGTTAACCTTTTCAAGCTCACCCCAATTTTTTTTTTTTTTTTTTTACACTGACACTGAATTGTCATTTAAAAATTATTTAATTGTATTTTTTAAATTCAAAACAAAGTTAATTAAATTATTATGATTCTGATGAGTGGATATTGTCAGAAAATTCCATCCGTAATCTGTGATATAAAATAGCTTTTTGATATATTAAAAATTAGGAAAAAATCCAAATTTATATTATATATAAAAGTAAAAAAAATTTTTTTTATGTTTGAACTGTATTTTTATAACATTTATAAATTTGGCACAGCAATCTGACATATTATTGTGAAACATGCAAAAGGCAATGCATTGGTGTTAAAATTACATTGATTCTGACATATGTATATGTCACTAAAATATATGTCACTAAAATGCAAAACGCATTCAAAAGTCAATGCATTTGTGATTAACAATGTTTTTTAATACATAAAAAACAGAATAGGAAAACTACAAATGCATTGATAGCCATTATATGAGTCAACACATTTGCAATTTAAAATAATTTTAAATAAATAATTTAAAAAAAGAATGATAAGCATTAATCCAACTGCATGTTTTTTTTTTTTTAATGTTTTTTTTCTAAATTCATTTCTACAGCATCTGAATGCACACATCGAGCACAATATTGCACATGCGGATAACGCTCAGTTTTTGTGACCTTTCCACAAACGTGTCCAGTTTGGCCAGCTCGTCCGACAGACCCACCAGAACGTCCAGCGTGCCCACCTGTCGCAGACACCAAAATAAGTGCTTGAGATTTACAGACGCCACCTCTGTTGTGCGTTGCAGTAAAGACAGCGACTCGTACTGTCAGTAGCGCTATTACTCCTTTTTGGTCACCTTGAGGTCAGGGATGTTGAACTTGGTGTTAGCGGAGAGGTTGTTGGCGCGCGTGGTGGCCACCATCAGCTTGTCCCACGTCTGCTGACATGTCTTCTCGCCTGGCGCCGAAATCAACCAGAATTCCGTCATGGTTGCTGCTCTCAGGCTGCTAGGATGCTTCAACTAAAGCAGGAGGAGCAGAGGAGCACTGGAGGATAGAAAAACAGTGTGGAAACAAAGCAAAACCAAACAAAATTACATATTACATCTATTCCAAATCCTACTGTATACTAGTTTTTTTTTTTATATATAAAAAATATATATTTTTACTCACTGGCCACGATATTAGGAACAACAGTTGTCAGTGTGAGCCAAAACAGTCGCAAAACACTCCAAACTACTACCACAATGTAATTTTAAAAAGCTTTATCATATATGCAAAGGCAGCTTTACTATCATTATGGGACGGCAATAGCTGGTGCAAGTGTACCTAAAGATATGTCCTCATGTGAGTAACTAAGTCCTCACGACTTGTTCCTCTTTTCGCTTCTATTATTAATTCTCTTGCTCGCCTCTGCAGCATGATGATGACGTCAGAGACGTGTTGTCATATGACCGTCATACGCAGAAGATTTCCTCGACAATTTTTTCACGAAAAAAAACGTCAAAAACGCACACATTGAAACAGTACGTGACTAATATTTGATTAACGTGCTAGCTGCAGTTAGCATTTAAGCAGTGCACTCGTAAATTGCTTCGTCGCCGTCCTTACCGGAACGTGAACAAGCTTCACCGTTTGCTTGACTCGGTGCGATTCAGTCAAAAGGTTGCAGATTCCCATTCACATCACAGAAAAGTAATAAATATTATAGATAATAATTGCGGCGTTTAGACTCAGAGGTTCTTCAATTCAGCCTTGCTAGCATCTTTCTCAAGTCAGCTGATTAGCGGAAGGGTGTGCGCATGCGCAACGGGATGCTGAGCACCACAGCGCTGCCTTCAGAGTCCGAAATGGCTTCGTGAAATTAAGAACTTTTTTCTTAAAGAGGGAAAATAAGACGTATTTGAAAACTTATACGTTAGTATATACGGTTTAAACTGTACATACCATAATTTATTATAATTAGGAAATCATTATTTGCAATATTCACGTAGGAGTAACTGTAGGTAAACTGGAATGGTTATTTTCCGATTATTAAAAGGCATCATGAGGACTGCGTTTGTTTTGACTCCCGAGCGACTTTGACTCAACAGTGACGCCCCTGCTGAGATTGAAGCACTGCAACACATGACCCTTCAGTCATGTTGCTATCAGTGACCGAAAAAGCTTCGTTAACTTTAAATCTGCAATCAAAAAGACGAAAAATCAGTTTTAAAGACCAAATAAAAACATTTTGAGTAAGAAAATTGCGATTGGGTCAATGTAGTCATATATGATTTATGTGCAAGTGTAGTGACGCTAGAAATGTTATGTTTTTCTGACAGTCTTGAAAGACATAATATACAGAGGCATATTAATATTAATAGCAACTTGATTATAAAAAGTGGTCCAATTACCAATACAACCAACGGAAGCTTCCACAAACAAAAAGCAATATAACAATAATCCATGCAATTGATGCAAGTGACATTGAAAAAAACCCAAAACAATTTGGGGATATTTATGACTTCCCTGTGACTCTGTGGCTGCCCTGCCGACTCGTATCTGATCCAGATACTGGAGACAGATATCATCCTTACGACTCTACATAATCGATTAGGCGAACAATCTGGATTCATTATTTACACCGCTTGGTTTATTTCCTTTTCCCCAGGCTAAGATGATTTTTTTTTCTTTTTTCATCAGTACAAGACCAGACCAGAGTAGAATATTTTACTGTATACAACTCGGCTGTGTTTTTTCCGGCTGCTGAAGTAGTGCAGTCTGTAAACAAAATGTGCGCAAAGAGCAGATGGCTACACATATGTTTGCTGGAAACTGTTGTCTTGTCTTATCCCCGCTGGCCTTCCGACGCTGAACTCCTGACCAGTGACACGCTTAATGAACCACAACGAAGCAAAACAAATTCAATTTTTTTCCCTTTTCCAACACTGAAATATTGCAACTAAGTGACCCTAAAGCAGCTGCGTGACCAGGGTTAAATGGGGAAAATATCCTGTGAAGATATCCTGTTCGTGCTTTTTTTCCCCCCTACGGGATTAAAAAGACGAGCGTTTCACACCAAAGCCAGCAACTGTAATTGACTACTTATGTTAGCCGCTGCTAGTTAGCCAGAGCACTGGAATCCACTGTTCAGGTTAGCTGCTGGTTAGTCTGACCGCTTGAGTCTGGTACTAACAATAGACGCTAGTTAGCTCCAGCACTGGAGTCCACTGCTAACATTAGCCACTAGTTAGCCCAAGCACTGGAGTTAGCTGGTGGTGAACCCGAGCACATGAGTCCAGTGATGTTAACAGCTAGTTAGGCCACTAGTTAGCCAGGATACTGGAGTCTACTGCTAACGAATCCTAACTGATGATATTTGATCCAGACACTGGAGTCCACTGCTAACATTAGCCACAAGTTAGCCCGAGCATTGGATTCCACAACTAATGTTAGCCGCTAGTTAGCCCCGAGCACTGCCGTCTGCTGCTAATGTTAGCCGCGAGTTAGCACGAACACAAGAGTCCACTCCTCAAGTTAGCCACTGATTAGCCCGGGCACTGGCTGCTAACGTTAGTCGTTGTTGTCAAAAGTGGAGAAAACATTTTTTTTTTTAAATTTAAAAGGTTGGCTGTAAATTCGATTCAATGTTTTCGGGAGTGTTATTTTTTATCTGCTCCAAGTCTGAAGTGCCCTGAAGACAACGTCTTCTGTGATTTGGAGCTATGTAAATACAACTGAGTTGAATTGAATTGGGGACACTTCGGGATCTCCCCGGAAGAGCTGGAACGAAGTGGCTGGGGAGAGGCAAATTTGGGCTTCCCTGCGTAAACTGCTGCACAGCGACCGACTCCGCATCAGCGGAAGCAAACGGGCGACTGGATGCATGAATTGAATTGCGGTCTGACACCGCAACGCATGAGTTCAATTTCCGTGACTCCCGCTGGTGAAAAAACAACTGTGTTTGACTTGCACTCATTGTTTTGCCTGAGGCCTCAACAGACCTCACGAGAACATGACAAAAACAAACAAAACAGAAATGCATCTCAGCAGCATAGTGGATGGGAAGTTAGCACATCTGTCTCAAAGCTCTGATGTTACTTGAGCGAGGCTATGCAGTATATAAAACAACTCAAAAAACATTACATCTTGTGTAAACAGAAAAAGTTAATTTCAAGAGTATTTATTGTGGCTAAATTTGTTGTGAGTTATTTTATAAAATAATGTTTATGTTGTGATATTGTTGAGCGATATTTGAGTTTGCATTTTCCTATTTAATATATATATTTTTTTTAATTTGACGTTCATGCACTACTTTAAAAAAGTACTTAGTCACCTATTACCGCTGGTACTCAGTACTTGAGTAGTTTATTACTTACTCAAGGGATTATTTGGGGGACTACTTTTTATTTTTGCTTGAGTAATATTATTCTAAGTAATCTGACATAGTAGGTTACAGCTTCCGTCTGCATACTTTAAAAAAACATTTTTTTTTTTGTCTGTATGGGCCCTGCGTTTGGCTAGCGAGCATCCATGGTGTACTGTCCGCTCCCCCCCCCCAAAGTTAGCCGGGATAGTCGGTATACGTCTTCCAAAAGCATAAAGTGGCAAAAGGGAATGTCAGTCTGTGTGTATTGCTTCCAAATGTTTGTGACGCGACCTGACGACAGCACGCGCAAGGCGGCCCTGGGTCCTGAATGACGGCGGCGAGTGTCCGCTGTCCGTCCACCGGCAAGTGCAGCATTACGTAACGCAAATAAAGCTCAGCCCCGCCCTGCTCGGAAATACATATTTGGTTCGGCCCCAGTGGAACGCCGAGCGCTGATTGGGCTGACGCGTGGTAGAGGCCACGCCCACGGGCTGCTGCTGAACTTTTGCTACTTCCTGCCGCCGCCGCCGCCGCTCTAGTTCTCCTCCCACCGTCGACGAGACAGGATCTCCGCTACACCGACGCTTCGACGAGCCATATGGCCACAACAGCCGCCGTTCTTTCTTTTAACGTGGGGCCCACTACTCTTTAAAAATTCCGCCGAAAAAGAGAAGACGATTTTCTAAAACATTCTGGCCGTTATCTCACGTAAGTCAGGCAGCGAAGTGTGTGTGTGTGTTTCTGTGTGCAGTTAACATGGCGGGCTGCTCTTTTCCGCCTCCATGGCCCCAAACGTGACAGCACTGATTCTGTGCGCTCCTCACGTTGACTCGAATGTCGCAACGCATAGTTCAAATACCAGAAAATATTACCGAGCTAGGCTAAGTTACCGTGGGACATTGAATACCTCGTATGGACCGACGGTGCTTTAGTTTTGATGGGCTATTTATAACGTGAGCCATTAACGTCAGCGTCTATGGCGGCGTGCTTGGCGACGCCACAACATTCATCTGTCCTCTTTTTCGCCAACAAATCTTCAATTTTTCCAAACCAACGTATGCCGAGTCAACACAATTATCCCCCTATGCGACATTGGTCGCGTTGTAATGTCTATTAACGTGCATATTCGGTTTTGGCATCGCCATTGAATCGCTAATCTCATTTGTCAAGTTGTTTGCTGCGCATGCGCAGTTTGCGTTTCTCGGGACGTGGCCATTTTAGTAGTTTTAAAGGGCAGACGTGTTCCTCAGGCTAGAAACAAGTGGGTTGTGTTATTGAATTCCATAGAGGGGTGGCAAAAGTACTCACACTTTGTGATTAAGTAGAGCCACAGATACTCATGCAAAAGTATAAATAATCTATCCTATATATCTATATCTCTATCCATCTACAGGGGGAAAAAACAATGGCATGCTTGAATTTACTTCCATATGACATAAGATTACTATGTGGTGTTATATTGTTAATTGCGAGTGTTTCAATGTGTGTGCGCAGGGCTCCCCTGTCTCTGCACAGGTGTATGAGCGCTACCCAGAGGGCCTAGGGGCGGCTCTTTACCGGGAGCACTTCGACTTCAACGCTGAGCCGCCTTGGGATCCTAGCTGATAGCGGGACAGGTCCGTCTCCCGACTTGTCCATGTGAGTCCGCCCCGTGAGCGCATTGTTTCGCCTGCCCCGGAATCTCCCAACATTCATCTAATGATGTTTTTTTTTTTCTTTTTTTGCCCCCTGGCCCCCTTTCCCAGTTTGTTGCATAACCGGCAGGACCCCCCATTTGGCTCAGTCGTGACCCTCTCGCCGACTCACTCACACCCCTTCTTTATGATTTTTGGATCGCTGGAATACGGTTAAGATGAAAGGACTCGCAGACCGACCCGCCGGCTACACGGTCGAGCTGCTCTCGGGCGGCGCCACCCTCGACGACGTCATCGACGAGCGCATCTGCGAGCAAGCTCTGGTCCGTACATAAACCTCAGTGACATAATCTATAAACGTATCGATATCTGTAAAGTAATGTCAGACGCAAAATTTTGTTTCTGCAAAATAGTGGGCAGGCCACACATTGTGAAAAAGTACATAAGTTATAGTAGTTAGTAGTTACTAGTAGTTAACGGGGGAAAAAATCATACCGCAAGAAAAGTCACAATTTTGAAAGCAAAGTGTTGTAGTTTTATCTAAATTGTAATATCAAATGGGAAAAGTAGAAATTTTACAAAAGTAATTTTTATCAGAATGAAGTTGAACTATATTAAAAAAAAGGTTAAGAAGAAAGCCACGATTCTTCTTGTGTATAGTTTTAGTAGAATTGCAATCAATGCGGGGATACAAAATGTCAGCTTACCAGAATGAAGTTTAAATATTACCATGAAGTCATACTTTTACTAAACTTGTAATTGTATGACTTTAAAGTCATCATTTTCTGAGTTACTGCGACAAAGTGTAGCTCCCTGTAGCACAAACACGCTAATTGTCGCTAAAGATGCCGTCTCCACATAACTTCGAATGTGTGAATCCAGACTTCATTGTATGACGGAAAAAAATTTACTCATTTCACAAGAAGTCATAATTTTACAGGAAAAAATAAAGAAATTACAAGTATGAACATTTTTACAAGGTTTAGAAATTTTCGCGTAACCTCGTAATTTTGCTAGAACTGGAATATTACGTGGAAGGCAATCGTCAGTTTATCAGAATAAATTGGAACTATTATGAGGGTAATGTGGTCAATTTACAAAAAAATAAATAAATCATCCTTAGTATTGCAATGGAAATTTGTGTACAAGTCTGCCCACATTGGGAGCGTCAGTAGGTGGTGCTTATTTGGTTAGCAAATGACTTCAAATGGAGCCGACAGTTAACTCTTTAATATACGTCTGTGAACTGACGCAATTAGAGCTTCTGCGTGTTTGCGTTATATTTTAAGATATGTGCCACATGCTTCAAGCTAAGGATGTTGTCCGACAGGCGGAGAAGAGCGCCTTCATGGTGGGCGACCTGGGCGCTCTGATGCGCCAGCACGCACGCTGGCAGAGCGCCGCGCCACGGCTGCAACCGTACTTCCCGCTCCGCTGCAACCGCAGCCCGGCGGTCGTCGAGCTGCTCGCCTCCCTGGGCCTGGGCTTCGTCTGCGCCAGCAAAGTGAGCATTTTGATTTCATTCAAGCGCACTCGGCCGATTTGTCGCCTACTTAAGCAACGAGCTCAATGCTGATTTGGATGCTTTTCCATTCATTCGCAGGTCGAAGTCAGTCTGGCGCTTGAGCGCGGGGTGCCGCCCGACAACATCATCCTGTCGGGCGTCTGCAAGCAGTTGGCGCTCGTCAAGGCCGCCGCCAAGCACGGCGTGTGCCACCTCGTCTGCGAGAACGAGGCCGAGCTGGCCAAGATTGCGCGCCTCCAACCGCGTGCCAAGTAAGTACAACCCCAATTCCAATGAAGTTGGGACGTTGTGTTAAACATAAATAAAAACAGAATGCAATGATTTGCAAATCATGTTCAACCTATATTGAATTGAATACACTACAAAGACAAGATATTTAATGTTCAAACTGACAAACTATTGTTTTTAGCAAATAATCATGAACTTAGAATTTTATGGCTGCAACACGTTCCAAAAAAGCTGGGACAGGGTCAAGTTTACCACTGTGTTACATCACCTTTTCTTTTAACAACATTCAATAAGCGTTTGGGAACTGACGACACTAATTGTTGAAGCTTTGTAGGTTGGAATACTTCCCCATTCTTGCTCGATGTACAGCTTCAGCTGTTCAACAGTCCGGAGTCTCCGTTCTCGTATTTTGCGCTTCATAATGCGCCACGCATTTTCTATGGGAGACAGGTTTGGACTGCAGGCAGGCCAATCTTTTACTACAAAGCCACGCTGTTGTAACACGTGCAGAATGTGGTTTGGCATCGTCTTGCTGAAATAAGCAGGGGGGGTCCATGAAAAAGACGTTGCTTGGATGGCAGCATAAGTTTCTCCAAAACCTGTATGTCCCTTTCAGCATTAATGGTGCCTTCACAGTTGTGTATGTTTAACACAACGTCCCAACTTCATTGGAATTGCGGTTGTAGAAAGGAAGTGAACCTAATAGCATTACTGCTCAAGACCGGTGACAAGAAAAGAAGTTAGAATTTTCTGAATAACATTGAATGTGGTCTCGCAGGTTGTTGCTGCAGCTGAGGACAGAGGCCCACATGGCCGAGACCAGCGTGGCCTTCGGCGCGTCTCTGAAGAGCTGCCGCCACCTGCTGGAGGCGGCCAAGGAGCTCGGCGTGCTGGTGGTGGGCGTGGCCTTCCATGTGCCAACCTCCTGCCAGGACCCGCAGCGGGCCTACAGCCACGCGCTTGCCGACGCCCGCTGTGTCTTCGACATGGGGGTGAGCGCTCAGGATTTTCTTGACGGCGCGTCCCAAAAGGATTTGCAGCGCTGCGCTTTTTCCATATTTTATGAAACAGCCTTATTCCCGAATGGAATTAAAAATGCTCACAATTCTGCACACATCACATTACAACCTTGTCTTTTTGGATATTTTTGCAAATGTATTAAATAAAAAAAAAAATGCAATGTGGGGGAAAAAGTGAAGTTCGGACTATGTTCTGGATGCACTACAACTTTTGTCACAATTTGTTTTGTTACAGCATTATTCCAAAATGGAATTCCAAAGGCCATTCCTCTTTGTAGCACCTCCAACAAGTTTCAGATCCCTCAATAGATGTCCATTTAAAATAATCCATTTTGGAATGAGGCAAAAGAGTGAAGTGCTATGAAGTATTTGGATTGTTTTGCTTTTTTTGGGGGGGGGGGGGGGGTGTTTAAAATGGGAAACGCTGTGCATACCTTTCCGGTGCACAGTAGCTTGAGTGGTCCCAATGCTTTGCTTTTTTGGAGCCTGACGTTGAGTTGTTGCTCGTTTTAGGCCGACCTGGGCTTCGACATGAACATCCTGGACGTCGGCGGTGGATTCAACGGCTCGGAGTTCCAACTCAAACAGGTCAACAATACCTTAAATGACATCTTGATTATGTCAGACTTCGACCTGCTGTTTAGCGTCAGCCAGGACACAGATAAGACGCGTTTACTCTTTAGGAGGTATGTCACGCTAGCCGTTTGTTTACATCAGTGGAGAGCGTGAGGGAGTGCCGGCCACTTGAGGCTCATTTGGGTTTGAAACGGCCATTTTCGGTTCAGTTTGGCAAGAAAAGACACAGGAAGTCTGTCACAATGATTTGTGGTAATTTGTTTGAAAAACCATCCATCCATCCATTTTTCTGAGCCGCTTCTCCTCACGGGGGTCGCGGGCGTGCTGGAGCCCATCCCCAGCGATCATCGGGCAGGAGGCGGGGTACACCCTGAACTGGTCCCCAGCCAATCGCATGGCACATACAAACAAACAACCATTGGCGCACACATTCACACCTACGGGCAATTTAGAGTTGTCAATGAACCTAACACGCATCTTTTTGGGATGTGGGTGGAAACCGAAGTGCCCGGAGAAAAGCCAGAGTAGGCTCATATGTAAGCCATGTCCCAAAACGCACACACAGAAAGTCTGACATTTTGATTGGAAGTGGACATTTTTCCAGAGAGAACATGTCAGCTGGGTAACACACTTTGGAACCCCCTGAAGCCATCTTGACTTGGCAACCTGAAATTTGGTAGACATGTCTATCACGAGTTGACCCACAAAAAAAGTCTCAAGCCCGGAAAAACAAAGTCAGCCATTTTGTTTTGAACTGTCCGCTTTAGTGTCAGTTTGGACATTTCCAGTGGCCCTTCAAATGGAGTCTTATTAGAGATTTTGTCCGATTGCTACTAAATTTGAACTGAGTGTACTAGACAGATGGACAATGCAAATTTGCGACTAATTTGTTTTTCATTATTGTGTCAGTGTGAAGTTTTACTCAAGACAAATCTGCCTCCAAAATGTTTTTGAAAACTCAGCCCGAAGTTAGAATTTCGCCATGTAACTCTAAATGTACACGTTGCTGTTTCGTATGCAGGTGGAATCTGCCCTCAGCCCGCTGCTGGACACTTACTTCCCGCCGCTGTCCGGCGTGCACGTGCTGGCCCAGCCGGGCTCCTTCTACGTGGCGTCGGCCTTCAGCCTGGCCGTCAACGTGATCGCCAAGGAGGCGGTGACCCGCCGCTGGGACGGCTTAGCTCCAGGTGGGTCTACTTAATCGCTCGGGCCGCACAATATGGACGCGTGACCGTTGAGTCACGCACGTTGCGTAATTATAACATACGGCCGGTGCTCAAATTCTACTCCGCTGTCTTGTTGTTGTTGTTGCACGTGTTCCAACCTGCGTATGATCAGGTGAGAACGGCGAGGACGCGGAGTTCCTGTACTACATGAACGAGGGCGTTTATGGCCTGTTTGGCGTCAAGCTCCTGGGGAACGCCATCGCCGTGCCAGCGGTGCACAAGGTTTGAAGGCCGCCCACCTGACAGTCTGAAAGTGGGTCGGGGTTTATGGCGGATCTTGAGATTGTTAACAATGTGCACTGACCCTGTACACGGACGGGCGTGCTTTGTACACGCGTGTCCTACTCCAATCACCTTCTTAGCTAACTGATAGCAACACAGAAGTTATTTGGAGCGTGTTCCCATTTTGTATTTATTACAATACAAGGGTTAAGACCAGTTCCTTTGACCTAGTTCAATGTTTCCCCAAGACTGACATTTTCAATTCCTAAATTTGTTTATTGCCATAACATCAACACATCCTTTCCATCCTTGAGTCTTACATTTGAGTTTCCATTGTCATTAGGAATGACACAATCCTTCAATCCCCATTCAAAATTCTTACAAAGCCTCAAGACTCAAATGTATCTGCGGTCTCTATATTTGGAGGTTTTTTGACAAATTTGTAATTGTATACCAACTGAAGACAATTCAGTTTGTATTTTTGTAAGCAGTGTATTTTCTGAAAATTCTAAATATTTTTATAATATTGAGCCCATATTCCGCGCTCCTTATTGTCACATTTACTAAAGTTTAATGAAATTTACGCACACACACAAACTGGTATACAATCATCAGGGAGCCATTTTTTTTTTTTTTTAACATGTATAAGTTAAAGAACTTCAGACTAGCTTGAAAATAACTAACAAATACGTTTTAGGATTTTAATACTTAAAATTCCAGTGTTATTTGTCAAGTGTTTTTTATTGCAAAATAGAAAGCAAATGTTTACATGAAAACACAAAATTGTAATGAAAAGGAGCAGAGAGAGGAATAAATCTTAATTACAAAAATACACACAAAATGAATTATTTTCCATATAATACATATTAGTGTGATGGGGCTCTGGTGGCGATCAGATATGTAAATAAGCAACTCAGTTAATTTGACTGCTTTAGTGTTTTTTTTTGTGGTTCCAAAGGCTCCCACTGACCAAAAATGTATGCGCAAAAAACATGACTGTTTAATCATCATACATCAATATTTTTTTCCCTTTCTGTAAATCACTTAAACAACTTCAACCTTGTTCAAAACTACCATTGGTTTACATTGTGTCAATTGTTTTCCACGCAGCGCGCGCCGTGCGCCGACGCAGCAGTGTGCCCCAGCAGCCTGCGGGGTCCCACGCTGGACCAGCTGGACCTGGTGGTGGAGCGCTGCCTCCTGCCCGAGCTCAGCGTGGGCGACTGGCTGCTCTTCGCCAACATGGGCGCCTGCGGCCTGGACGACCACGCCGGCGGCACGTGCGCCTCGCCGCAACCGCCGGTCTACTACGCTGCCGCCGCCTCGGACTGGTAGGTGTTCTTCTGACGTGCTTTAGATTGTCATCGGCGTCGTTTGGTTTAAAACAAACCAACAAATTCCGGATTCAAATAATTTGATTGAAACCGAATGGGGGGGGGAAAAACCTCATGATTTCAATCATGAGTTTTGTTTTGATTTAACACAAATCGCAATTTAAATCATTTGATTTATATCATGCTTTAAATCAGACAAATCTACATCAGTCTAAAGTAATGATTTAAATTATCCCCCCCCCACAAAAAAATAATAATTTAAATATAAATTTTATTTGATTCATAGTTATTTAAATCAAACAAATCAAAATTTTAAAATCCCCCCCCCAAAAACTATTTTAATTTTATTTATCATGTTTATAGTCAAACCCCTATAAGTAATACAGGTATTACAACCTGATAAGTAGTACATTTTTAAACTTTAAACATTAAAAAAAAAGGGCTATATAGAAATTTCATGTTTTAATATCTGATTAAAAAACTTAAACCTTAAAAAACTTAAAACTTAAACTGATTTAAAATATCAACTCAAGATTGTCAACCCCGCAGCATGCCAATCCACTGACGCTTGGTTGTGGTCCGCAGGTATGAAATGCAGGAGGGGGGCATGACGCTGGACGGCGCCGTCAAGACCTTCTCCTTCGTGTAGTACCCCAAAAATTGCCCCAAGCGTCTTGCTGTGGTCAACATTCCAGCCAGCGTTTTATTACAAGATACCCCCCCCCCCCTTTTCTTTTTTTGCTCTGTCATTTCAAATCAATCCTGCCCAAGTGATGTTATGCAACAAAATGGACGACTCCGGAGATGGAACCCTCCCCCTACCGGCCACACTAACCCAGCAGTGGGGGGGCGGGAGTTTGCGCTCTTTATTATTGTCATAATAATAATCCCTTTGACAAAATTGCTAATGATCTCTATCGTCGCGTGTGTGTTTGAAGAATGGACGTACCTCAGACACTAGAATAGCTGAACAGAATCTTTTTTTTTTTTTTTCCCTTCTCCTATTTATTGGATCGAGTTGTGGCCACGGCAACAGCTTTATCCTAGTAAGATATTGTCTGGTTTTTTTTCAGTTTCCCTGAAAGGCTTCATATGTGCTGTGACTGTCATTTGTCACCTCAAAATGGTCACCAAGTCATCCACTGGCCCATTTGGACAGCTATCTTCGTATTCAAGGCAACCTGCCCCTTTGTCTGTGTTGCAAACAAAAATATGTATTCATAGTGACTTGCTGTCTAAAAGCACTAATGGACCACACCCTGTTGTTTTTTTTGGACTGTAAATTCTGTTTGTTGAAGTAATGAAAGTGATTAATTTAATACATTTCTGACTGAAATCATTCATCCTGAGTCAGTGTGATTGATTTACAGTGAATATTGGTGTTGCTGCAATGTAAATGCCAAGGTTTTGTAGAATACACTCTGTATTTACCTCTTTGACACAAATATATCTTTGTTAGAATATGGTTTTGCAATTAAATCTCCCTGTTCCCCATTCCCTCATTACAAAAAATATGCATGTAAGGTTAATTGGAGACTCAATGTGTGAATGTGAGCGTGATGCTGTCTTTGTGCCCTGACAGTGTATGAATGTGAAAGATGCATTTTGTTGGATGTGCTAAGGTGTGTACATTTTTGTTTTTTTTTTTTGCTTAAAACAAAAAAACACGATGTTGGAACTGGGATTGGTATTGGAGCTAGCCTCAGTTTACTTAATTTTTTTTTTATTTAGTAAAATGGTTACTTAAAAACTTCCTAATATGCGAGCATGTGTCAGAAGTGAGGTTTGTGTAAATGTCAGGTTTTTTTAAAAAATATAAGTACTGCATTACAAACGGGGATTTAGTTTTTTTTTTTCTTTCCAATAATTTTTTTTTTAAACTTTCATATGCCTGCTCAGTGAGCATAATATGAAGTGGTGAGCTCTGCGTATATACAGAAGTTTAAATATTTTTTTAAATGTTGAAAGTTAAGAGGTTTGCAAATGTAAATATTGACATACTTGTGAGATGAAATTTTTTTTTTTTGCAGTAGTAGCTCGCCTAGATTTTTGGGTAAAATGGTTACATTTTAAGTTTGAAAATTTCCATTTTGAATGTTTAGTCAAATTTGACTGATTTCTTGTAAAAACTGGTGATAGTAGCTAGCCTAAACTTTGGTAAAATGACAGAAGTTAGTTTTGACTAATTTGCTAAGTTGGGAGGTTTGCGAAAAAATAGCATGCTGAAAGTTGAGGTTTCTGTAAAAAGGAAATTGCTAGTTTAGCTTAAAAACGCATATTTTGGAAAGCGCTGAGATTTGCATAAATGCGAAATTTGCCATATTTCTATTTTTGTTTATATACATGAAACATTTTTAAACTGCGATAATAGCTAGCTTCAATTTTTGGCTGAACTAGCTTGCAATGCTACTCTCCACCACTAAGTTCTTATTTGCGCCTAGCAATATGGTGGCCTACGTGTGATTGGCCAATAAAAGTGGCCTGATATGACGTCACCCAAGAAAGGGACCACCCATTTAGCTCACTTTCCCTGCCGCCCATTGGCCGGACTCGGCCGTGTACCACGTGATCACCCGCGACGCCCCCCCCCCCCCCGTAGCCACGCCCCCAACACCTAGCTAGGCACGTTTAAGCCACAAAACCGATTAGCAAGTCAGAAAGTTCAAAAAAGTCCAAAAGTTAATTACTAACCTGTTGACTCGAACTCTGTAAGTGAGCTGAAACTCGTTAGCAGGCTAGTCAAAAGTTATTTAGCTAAAAAGCTAGGAGGCCTCCCATTGGTCAGTTTAGGTGGTATGCAAATGAGGCAACTGCTACGTCAGATCCTGAACTTGAGCGCCATTTTTTTCCGTAACGGCAAAGAAAGGGACAAAAAGCCGTAGCGAAAAAAATCGCTAATGTCCTCGTTCTCGAGTCACTAACTACGCGCTTTGGATTCCCGCAGCGGCCGTTCGAAGACGGGATGCGGCTCGGCTGACTGTGCCGGCGGCGGAGGAAGAATACGGACAAAACTCGGCTGGCTGGCGGGGGGACGAGTGGAGGAAGTAGGGCGAACGCGGAACGACCGTACCCTAACCCTACCTCGATCGGAACCCGGAGCAGGTAGACGTCCGCCAGCGGGGCTTCGGTTGTCAGGGGCGTGGAGGAGGCTTCTGTGACCCGGCGTGATGCTGTCACCGCGACGCCCAATCAGTCGGGCACGCACACGTAAACGCGACACGCGCGCACGCTTGTTTATAGTAATGGCTGCTCACGTCCCTCTTCTGACATACATATATTCATATTGAATATAACTTCTTGAAGCACAATGCAAAGATATTCCATCAAAAATCTGCCTCAATAAAAAGAGTAATCAATTTGGATTAATAAAAGAAATGACTTTCGTATTCCTAGTACAGGGATTGAGATGATATTCATTAATGATGTGCCGGTAGGAAGATTCTAGCACTTGCCAAGCGTCCAGTCTGATGGCTGTGATGTCATCAGCTATGCTACTCACAGCCACTAGGGGGTAATGATGTGACAGCATTTATCGAGCATCTGGTGGGATTGCGTGGATGTTGCTTTTTGAGTTTTGAGTTTTTGTTTATTTATTTTTCATGTATAATTTTGAGTTATTTTGACTTTATTTTTAAGATTGTATTTAGTGTTAGCTGTTTTTCTTTAAAAAAAGAAAATCCAATTTATCTATTCAAAAATTTGTCTATTTTGTAAAAATGTTTACGTTTGTTTTTTGAAGTTTTGTTTTGCCTTTTTAAAAATATGAATTTCTTTTCTTTTTTTAATTGAAAAAAAATTACCTGTATTTTTTAAAATTTTCATTTAATATTTTGACATTTTTATGTTTTATTTGATGTTAATTTTATTCAAAGGGGCACGTGGGCGACTCACCACTTAAACGGACATAAGTCCACTTTCCAACTCGATGTACGTCGATGAGGATAACAAGAATTAATTCAACTTAACTCCAGTAATTAAAGACCAACTAGTTTGTTGCTTTAAAAGCTGCCAAAACCAGGAAGTGGATGCAGAAACAGGAAGTAAATGTGCACATGCTGTGATGATTAGTTAGCGTCATAATCCTTTATTTGATCGATCTGAGAAATGTGCTCCAATGGTCTGGCATTAACTTTTGTCTGTAGGACCCGAGCAAGAATGTATCAACTCCCGGTGACCAACTTGGAGAAAGTCCGCAAAGCGCGCAAGGCAGTGAAGAATGTGCTGGGCGAGATCGGCCTGGAGGACTGCCAGAACTTCCTCAAGGTACTCGCATTTATTCCTCGACTCCAAACCGTAATAATCAAAATGTTTCATTGTTTATCTGTTTAGGAGCTTGATGGTAAAAATGTCGAGAAAGACACCAAGGAAGACTCAAAGGAAGAAGATCCATTAATGGGCACCGAGTGGACCGACTTCACCGACGGCTATAACGGACGACAACGCAAGAAGGTGACGTAGCTAATAGCTAAAGCACTTCATGCAAAACACCACTGGAGGTAACGTTAGCGCTAGTAAGAGTGAGGCTAGTTGGTCTCGATAACTGTCCGAAAGAGGAAGAGATCTCATCGATTTTGAATAGTGGAATATAACAAATGCAATGCGCTTTATTGTTAGCTCCGTTTTTAGCATTAGCATTCCTATCCCTAGAACGTCTTCTCGATTGGTTCCGTCGGTCGTCGTGCGTCTGACAAGCGGCTACGCACACTGGCGCTAACTTTAGCCGTCGACCGTGGCAGTATGACCGAGCCTACTTTGTTTTGAAATGCGGTTGCGGTTTTGCACAAGTTATGGAGCACATTGCTTTGTCGCTAGTGCTATTTTTTGGTCATTAGCCACAGACGGCGGGAATATCTTCTTGATGTTTTCGATAGTAGGGCTGCCAAGATTAGTCGACTAGTGAGGATTACGTCGGCGACCCAAATTGTCGACTCTTTAATTAAACGTAGACGATTTTTGATGAGCTAGTCCACAGATGGTGGGAATGTCTTCTTGAATTGTTTTGACCGTCGGCGAGCTTGAAAAACTAAAACCGACACCGAACTACTCCCAAAATGACGTCGTTTGTTTTAATAGTTGGCAATTTTTTAAAAAGCACGCAGCCAGCTTTGTCGTTAGCAGTAGTTTTAGCAGCAGCACTGAGCGGCCTGTCCCCGTCTCTCCTCAGTGGCCTTACCGCTCTCGCACCATGTGCTGCGTCATGTGCAAGTACTCGTCCAAGAACATCTACCACTACCGCAACCATGTGGCGCGATGCCACGAGTACCTGCAGCGGCTGTGCTCGCTCTCCTCCTGCCAGCGCTGCGTCTTCGTGGCACACCCGCGCGCCGTCAAGAGGCACATCCTGCTGTTCCACGGGGGCCGCGCACAAGAGCCGGGTGCGCCGCCGGCGTCGGCGGCTCCGGCCCCCGCGGCCCCGCCGCCGGCCGCCGTGGTCAACCGTGCCATTGAGCGCTATAAGTGCAGGAAGTGCTCCTACCCGTCGCATTCCGTCTTCGCCGTCAAGAAGCACATCATCCTCAAGCACATGGAGAGCGTGGCGGAGCAGTACATCGGGTACCGCCACCCCATAGCGGGTTCCAACGCCAAGCTGTACTGCTGTAAAGTGTGCAACGTCAACACGGGCAACCTGGACCAGATGCTGCACCACATGCTGGTAGAGCCCAAGCACTACAACGTCAGCACGCAGGTACGCTTGTAAACTTCTGGGAATTTTCAAAGTTGGAAACTTGGGATGGAAAGTGACAGGAATTTATGAGAATTAACCAGGAATTTACTTATTTGAAAGTTGGCTCTTAATAGGAAACTAAAATAGAGTATACGTACAGTATGAGTTTTTCAAGTATGTTGTGTAAATTCAAAATTCTCCAGCTTCTCATGGAAATGTAGCAAAAACATTCCGCCCCTTTGCTCCCGTCCTCGCAGGTGCAGACGATGATCTACGACAACAAGGCGGCCCCCGCCGCCGCCCCCAGGGCTGTGTCCACGCCTAACGGCAACGGGGTCTACGTCACGTTGCCCAACCTGGCGCCCAAGCCGACGAACAATAAGCCTTTCGTGGTGCCCGGCAACGGGCAGAACGGCAGCGGCACCGTGGTGGCGTTACAGCAGCTCCAAGGAGCGTCCAACAGCGCCACCCTGATCTGCGCCCCCGGCAGCAACCAGGGTTTCTTGCCCCCGCAGGCGTCGGCACTGGTCCAGTTGGCAAGCGCCGAGGCTAAGGGCTTACTTCAGCCTGGCGCCACCATCTCCCTGCGGGGATCCTCGGTGGTGCAGTATCCCGGCGTAAAGCCGGCCACGCCGTCGGTGGCCTCGCCTCAAGCGCAGCAGATCCTGATTCCGGCGCCCAAACCCGCCGGCGCACAGATCCCGCCGGCCAACCAGGTGACGCTCCAAGGCACGATGTTAACCTCGCAGTCTCTCCTGAGCCACCTAATCCCCACTGGCAACCGCGTCAACGGCATGCCCACGTACACGTTCGCGCCCCTCCAGGTGGCGGTGCCCGTCACGCAGAGCTCGATCAAGCCCGCCGAGCACACCGCCAACCAGGCCAAGAAGTGGATCACCTGCCCCCTCTGTAACGAACTCTTTCCCTCCAACGTCTTCGACATGCACATCGAGGTGGCCCACCAGACCAAGTTGGCCGCGGCCCGCACAGAGAGCCTGGCGGGCCGGGCGGCCTTCCTCAAGAAGATGCCCGACAAGACCATCAAGTGTCTGACTTGCAAGGTGCTGCTGTCGGAGAAGAGCGTTCTGCAGCACCTGCTCCACGGCCTCAGCTGCCTCTACTGCTCCACCTTGTTCTTCTCCGTTAAGCAGCTGTCGGAGCACGTCAAGAAGCACAACCCTACAGGCAAGCTCTACTGCGACTTCCTGCGCCAGAACTACAAGATCTACACCAAGGGCAACGCCGGCATCCTGTTCCCCTACTTCGACGTCACCACCGAGGCGCCCCAGGAGATCCTGGGCGAGTGCGAGGTCAACCTGGCTCTGGTCACCAGCTCCCTGGAGCTCATTTACGTCAAGCTGCAGCCCAGCAGTCAGCCCGAAGTCTGCTCTGCGCCCATCAAAGTCAACGCCTCCTGCTGCCCCTTCTGTGACGAGAAGTTCCAGGAGGAGGCCAAGTACCTGCAGCACCTGAAGCAGAAGCACCTGGTGGCGCCCACCATACACGCCATCCTCAAGACCGACGCCTTCAAGTGTATCTACTGCAACGGGGTCTACACGGGGAAGGTGACCCAACAGGCCGTCATGCTGCACATCCAACGGTGCCGCTGTTCCCCGAAGCCCCCGCAGGTGCCCAAAATCACCGTCCCGGCGCCTCCGCAGGTGCCCAAACCCGCTCAGATGCCTCGCCAACCCTCGGGGCTCTACTTCCTCCAGGTGCCCCAAGGGGTGACGGTCAAACCGGCGCAACCAAAGACAGCGGTGCAACCAAAGACACCACCGCAGACCAAGGAGCAACTCGAGTCCACCAGGAGGCTGGAGGCCGCTTTGAAGCAGGTCATCGAGTTCAACAAGCGGGAGCGCGAGCAGAAGGCGGCCGTGCGCAGGAAGGAACCCCCGGAGCCCGAAATTTCGGCCGACCCCAACATCAAGTTGGTGCTCGAGCCGGCGTCCCAGGACCGCCGCGGGCACGAGGAGCGGCGTGACTTCATCGCCCGCTACTTCAACGTCAGGCCGTACGTCGGCCGCGCCGAGACGGAAGAGCTCTGCCGACGCCTGTCGCTCAGCAAGTCTGAGCTGGTGGCGCTCTTCAGCAAGAAGCGCATCCGCTGCATGAAGAGCTTCAGGAGCAGCAAAGCCGCCGTGCTCCTGGGCTTCGACATGGCGCGACTCGCGCGGCTACAACACCCTCTCGCCGTCCCCGAGCAGAGGTCTGTCGAGTCCAGGGAGGCGCAGCTGGAAGAGCTGGCGGAGGTACCGGCGGATGCCGCGGAGGTGCCGGCGGCAGGCGAGCCGGACGGAGCCAGGGCCGGGGGAAGAAGCGAAAATGACAAAGTAGCTGCTGAGGTGCCCGTGGAGCAAAACAATTGACCTCGGAAGGATTCTCACACAGCCCCAGACGTGACATTGGAACTTTTTCTCCATTAGTCAGACGTAATTGCCATCTGTCCCCGTGAAAAGAGTTTTATTTGTCTGCAGGTGTCACCAAATTGTGCCAAAGCACTACTTTTCTATTAGAAGAGCGCCTTGGTGCCATCTTGAGGTGTTTCAGAGGAAAGGTAAAACAAATGGTATTCATTTGAAGTTTATGCGCACATTTCTCTACTTTGTGGCTACAAATGAGCATTTGGTGCACATTTTAAATGTATTTTGCGGCCACAATTTTTAAGGTTTAATTTCCGCCGTTGTCATGTCTGGGGTGCAGTGAACCCCCGCCACCGTAGTGAAAATGCACACGTAATTGATGCCCTTAAAAGGTTTATGCTGTTCTGTAATTGCCTACACGTGCCACCAGGAGGTGGCAAAGTCCTACTGTTGTCTGACTGAAGCTCCTTAACTCACATCAACAGATGGGACCAAAGCACTACTGAAAAACAGTTCAGTTGTTCAGAGACAAAAGGCTGAGTTTCATAACAATCTGCAAATATGCAGGGGTTCACTGTGATTGTAATTGAAACAGGGTAAACGGCGACATAACTCAAATCCTCACGTGGTTGTAGTTCTTTGGTTGGACACTAGAAGGAGCCATTCTTCAAGTGGTGAAGTGGATGAAAAGAGCAGACTTGCTGCTCCTGGCTCTTTCCACACTCACTTTTTCATATACGTGTGTATATAATATGTGTATACTTTGTGTGTGTGTATGTATATATGTATATATATATATTTATATGGATACATGTGTGTGTATATATATTTACACATATATGTATATATATTTACATGTGTATATGTATGTCTATGTGTATATATGTATATATAGATATGTATATCTATGTGTGTGTGTGTATATATATATATATATATATATATATATATACACATACACACATATATATATATATATATATACACGTGTGTGTGTATGTGTATATATATATAAATGTGTATATATATATATATATATGTGTGTGTGTGTGTGTACATATACACATTTATATATATATATATATATGTGTGTGTGTGTATATATATACATATATATGTATATGTGTGTGTGTGTGTGTGTGTGTATATATACACATTTTTATATATATATATACACACAATTTTGTTTTTGACTAGTATGCTAACACGTAACTAAATTAATTTTTTTTGTATTTACCTATTTGAACATGTTGCAACTTCCTTTTTCAACAGGTTTCCGGACCTAACGGCCTCCTGCATATTTAATATTTTTTTGAAAAAAGTGGTGAGGAATGTGTTACAACGTACGACTGACAACCTCATGGAAATAAATACACGTATAGTTTTGGTCACCACATGCAGATCTGCAGTGTATCTATTTACATACGTTATTGTTTGTTCTGTTCTCTCCTTACCACAGCTGCTTTTTTTTGTACTGTATTTTTTATTTTGGACATTTCCTCGTGAGTGGAGAGGCGCAAAGTTAACCCCCAAGCTAACCCCCCTCCATCTTCTCATCTTCTCTTCGGTGTCGTACGAAAATAAGTGGTTTCATATCTTGTTCATGTGCATTTATTTTTTCCAGTGGTTAATAAACTAGTTTCCTCCAGTTTTAATTCTATTGCTGTTTTCCCTCTGCAGAAATGTGTATTTGTTTTTGAGAGTATAATTCTATTCAATTTTGAATTAGGAATAAACTTTAATTTATGTAAAATGTTTTATACAGTTGAAAATGTCATTTTTGTCATCCACCCATCCATTTGATAATGACCATTTTAAATAAAATTAAATTTTTACTATTTTTTTTTGTAGACAAACATTGAAAAAAACGTTTTTTTTCAAAATAGTATAATTTGTAAAATGATCATTTAAATATGTTACACCTTTACAATAAAATAGATTACATATTTTAGTTGAAATCTAATAGTGTATAACAATAATTCACAGCTATTCATACATTAATATTTAATAATAGTGTATTTTATTAACAAAATGACTGAAACCTGTAGTTTTCCAATGAAATTTGTTTTCATAGTAATATAAAATAAAAAAGGTTTCCTGTGATTGAAAGAAATACTTTCTAATACGTAGCCACAACATTTGAGGACTTCTGAACCTCCTGTTCGTTACGTACATGCATACTAAAATCACATTGAGCGTATTACGAATAATCGGCATCAATTTTGATGCTGTCCAGTATGGACGGTCCCGTGTAGTTGTTGGTCTTGACCGCCAGCAGCCCGCGGACGTAATCCTTGGGTAGTCCGTTCTGCTGGGCGCCTCGACACACCACCTGCACGCGAAACACGTCAACTAGCAGCTCGTTACGACTTCGTTCGTCACACGATACGCATTGAGAACCCATTGAGACCGCCTCAAACATCACAGAGAAATAAAAACACACTGTACGACTCTACTTGCATTTTCTTGGACAAAGTGGAAGTGTGTGTCTTTATAGTTGCACAATTGTCTCCTACTGAGGAAAAATCTTTAAATATTTTTTGGTCAAGTTGATGGTCAACAAAGACGATTGAGAACGTTGCCAGCCTGAGAGCGCACAGACAAGATATGTGGAATTATTGGTTAGGGTTTCAAAGTAGGGTTTCAACCCTATTTTTCAAAACAAGATTAGGGTTTCAAACTGAAACCCAATCTTGCGGCGTTTGAACTCTTTGTGCCGCTTCTGTCGCTTCATTTTTTTTGCCTCAATTCCTCAGCAGTCATCAAAGGTGTTATCATCACCAAATAAACAAAATTATTCAGTCGCTCGTTGTTTTTAAATTTGATCATTTCTGTCCACAGAGTGCGTCACGTTTGCGTATCAGAAAATCAGGTTGCCGTGTTTGCTCGTATAATCTAACCGGTCAGGGTGCTGCACATACATTTGGATCCATCCATCCATTTTCCATACCGCTCCTCCTCAAGCGGGTCGCGGGCGTGCTGAAGTCCATTCCAGCTATTTTAGGGCGAGGGACGGGGTACACCCGGACCGGTCGCCGGCCAATCGCAGGGCACATAGAAACAACCATTCGCACTCAAATTCACACCTACGGGCAATTTAGTCTTCAATTAATCTACCACGCATGTTTTGGGAATGTAGGAGGAAACCGGAGTACCCGGAGAAAACCCACGCAGGCGGGCATTGAAATTGAAAAAAACGTCACAGAAAGAAAATTGGGGGGAAAATATTTGTAAGAAAACTAAAGAAAATTAGGAAAAACCTATTTTTGTAAATCAAGAAAATTCCCTATCATTTTTCAATTTAACACCCCACCTTGACGCAAACGGTATTCACTATTAGTTGTCATGTATACACGTGTACGCACATATAGACACGTACATGTTTGTACTGCGGCGAGGTCAGGCGAGCGTGGAAGTTGTTCATCTGGTACGTCTTGCACAGCATTTCTCCATGGCTGCTGCTCTCCACTCTCACCTGCAGTGGGGAATAAATGCCCTCGTGGACACCTTCCTGACTGAAAATACAAAAACGCACACAAGTCACGTGTGTGTCCGTGTGTGCACGCGTGCATTGGGACTGACCGGTCCAGGGTGTCCAGGTGGTCTCGGCTCATGGTCCAGATGATGCCCCACACCTCCGAGCCGGGACTTTCTCGGATGGTGGCCGGCCCGCCGTGCCAGTTGTTCGCCATGTTTTCGCTACACACGCCAAAATCCAGCTGATAGTCCTGCGCACGCAAGCATGCGGACGCACACAACAGTACACTTTTTAAAATGACATCGTCAAAGAATCAATTTGTTTTTAAATGATCACTTTTTGTTACTTTTTTTTATTATGAGTTGTATATTTCAAACATTTGTAGTTTATTTATTTTTAAAAAGATTTGTTAATTTCATGACATCAAATTACTTATTATTATAATTATTACTTATTCATTTTTATATACAGTATTTTTATTTTGTAAATGTAGTGACACTAAATTTAAATAAAGTGACACTTGGAAAAACATATTATTTATTTTATAAATTTGAAAACTTTTTGTATTAAAAATAAAAGAAAATTGGAAAAATTTAAAAACATGGTGGAAATAAAATGAAATTGCCTATATATTGATATTGGGGGGGGGGGGTTAAATCTAGAAAATTAATTTAAAAACAAAAGGCAAAATATGTTTACAATATAAGAATTGGAAAACTATTAAGAAAATTTGAGCATAAACTTAAATAGAATTTTTCGCTTATTTTGAAAAACATGTATATTACAAATTTTTAGGGATTTCCGCCAATTTTATTTTAACCGACGCACTTCTTGACAGTGGATTTCTTTTAATATTGCAAATACTTTAATTTTTTGCAGTTTTTTTTACCCCAAAAATATTTTGGAATTTGATACATTAAAAAAATACTGTATATTTATTTTCAAAATAATATTGTTAAATTATTTCTGTTATTTTATCATTTATTTGTGAAATAAAGATATTTTATACAATTACTAATGATTATTTATTTGTACTAATTTATTATTTCAAGTGACACTTGGAAAAACATATTTTTTACAATATAACATAATTACGCATTACATAAAAAGGCAATTAAAGTATCCCTTTGGCGTCATCTAGTGGTGGTCCTTGAAAGTATCTTGTGCACAGTTAAAAGCGAAAGTGTGTCTCTGCTTTTCTACAAATGTATCTATGGTGTACTCCGTGTTACAATCTACCTGTACAGTTGCTGCGTTTAAGTACTTGCTGTAAAAAGAAAGTTCCATTCATTTGGCAACAATTTTTGTCGTGTGCGCGTCAAGCGACGCAGAGGGACAATTCGTCGGTCACGTGATGCAATGCGGGAGTATAAAGATGCCTTTAGTGGTTTTTCGCCGCGATTTAAGTCGCATGAACCAACGTTGAGACGACATTTTAGTGCCAAAATGTGGACATTGCCGCGAAAGCGTTTCATTTCCCACGCCGGCTTCTCGGTGACGAACCAGTTGGCAACAAATAACACATTACAGCAAGTTTTGAATAACCTTCAGTCGCGCGGTGTCGAGGAAGGTCGCCGAAGGGTTGTCCAGGCGCAGTCTCTCCCTCAACATGTTGCTGCCGAACGCAAAATACGCGAACGTACCGTTAGCGCCGGTTTCTCCTGAAGTCATTTGGAGGTCTATGAACGCCTCGTGGCCGCTACCGCTAGCAAGTGCGCAGCTAATGGTTAGCCAGCTAACTACGCCTCGCTGTAATAACCCAATCCGGCGAGTCTGCTTTCCACCACAAAAACTTATCGCTAGACAAATTTTAACAAAGTCAGCCGAGCAGAAGCACATTTGGAAACCTCGAGACATAATCGTGACGCTACACCCAGCGGCGGAAGAGACTAATCGAGCGAACTCCAAATTTCAATAGCTTGCATGTTTGTGTTAAGACTATCAATAAAGATTTTTGGAAAAAAACAAAAATGAAGCTAATGATAAAAAAAAAAGCTAATCACTAAATGTGTAATTAAATGACAAAAGGTTTTTCTTAAAAACCTCAATAGTTTGTATGTTTATGTTAAGAATATAAGAAAAAATTTATTGTTTTGGTAATAACAAATAATGACGCTAATGGTTAAAAAAGCTAAAGTTAATCACTAAATGACAAAAGGTTTTTCTTAAAAACTAACAGTTTAGCTTTTATTTGATCATTTGTAATAAGCATTTTGTAGGAAATCATGAACTTTATTAGAAACAAAAAATGTAACAAAACATTACTAGTGTGGTAACAAGGAATCAACAGGTCTCATCAAGGAGCATTTTAATGTACAAAATGAGGGGAGAGGAAAAACAAAATCACAGAAAACAAAGAATCCTGTACAAAAACAGTGAAGAGCAGGTGATGAGTGATTTTGGGGGGAGGCGGGGGGTCGAGGTGATCATCTCCTGGGGCCCCCCCGGCCTCGTCCCCGTCCTCTGCCGCGTCCTCGGCCTCTGCCCCGGCCTCGGCCAGCCACTGCACAAACACACGGGATCATTGACAAAAGTTTTTAAGTGCTTTCAAAACTTCTTCACCTGGATGGTTAAAGCAAAATGTGCTATTGCATGTGGTTTTTCCTACGTTGGGTTTTGGGATGCATGCTTTTTTTTTTTTTTTTTTTTTTTTTTTTTTAAAACAGTAAACATGTAAAACGATGAATGAGGAAAACACTATTCAGAAATGTTTTTAAATTTGCAACAGCTTAATTTAACAGATACGCCTGTCTTAATGAAGCAAAATATAGCCAAAAAAAAAAAATAATTTTTTTTTAAAAATATATATAGTATATAAATAATAGTACTTTCTGACAAAGATATCACTTTCCAATGATTGTTTTTGTCAGCATTTGTCTTTAAGTAAACAATGAAAATATGCGGGGGAAAAAAATCTAAATAGTTGTATGAAAACAAGAAATTTGAAAACTTTTTTTATTAAAAATAAAAGAAAATTGGAAAAATTTAAAAACATGGAAATAAAATGAAATTGCCTATATATTGATATTGGGGGGGGGTTAAATCTAGAAAATTAATTTAAAAACAAAAGGCAAAATATGTTTACAATATAAGAATTGGAAAACTATTAAAATTTGAGCATAAACTTAAATAACAGAATTTTTCACTTATTTTGAAAAACATGTATATTAGAAATTTTTAGGGATTTCCGCCAGTTTTATTTTAACCGACGCATTTCTTGACAATGCAAATTGCATTGACTGCATTGATGTAAGAAGTGTGCGATTAGTCCTCAACGTTTTTTTTTTTTTTTTTTTTTAGTACTTTGTCAATATACTTTCTGCAGATGAGAATGTGTTCTCAAAAGCTGTACTTAGATAAATAAAGAGTTAAATGAAAAAAGCACCACACAGCGACGAGGCACGCCGCGCCTTACCGGCTTCCCTCTTCTTGGACTTGATCTTGGGCTCGATGTCGACGAGCAGCGTGTCGAGCGGCAGGCTGTCGGGCAGGATGAAGTAGCGGATGTTGTTGCCGCGGATGCTCAGCGACTCCAGCTGGGCCGGCTCGCGGTTCTTCAGCGTCATCTTCACCGCCTTCAGGTGCGTGTTCATGCTCACGTCCACACCTGCGTACATGCACGTATGATATCAAGTAGCCGGAAGCAGCACTTGGCTAAAAGCACAAGTATCTTAAGAGTAATTCATTTTGGTTGAACTTCAAGGTCCGTTAAGTATTACTTCAGCAAAAGTCTGAGTGTCTGACATTTGCTGTACTTAAGTATCAAGTCATTTTTGAAAATTAAGTTTCAGAAAATCTTTAAACAGTATTGTATTGGAAATATGTATATATGTTTTTAAGGCGAGTGGACAGAACTTTATGTTTGGATTTATTTAACTTTTATTTCTTTAGTTCAGTGGTGCAGGAAAATTGTGTGCATCGCTCTACTCGACCCATTTGTGCCATTGTCAATTTTCATTCTTGCTATACAAACACGTGAAAAAAATTCCACTGGTGTTATCCGGAGTCGTTTTCTTAATAAAAAAAAAAAAGTCACTAGATGGGTTAAAAAAAGAGAAAAACTAGCCAAGCTGACGGGGGTTCTTGTTAACTCTGCTCCTTTCCTTTCAAAGCCATGTTGTTAGTGTAAGGAGTGCATGTCAGTCGTAACCTACTTTGAACTATGGAAGTTGCACACAAAAAGTCATCTTGATAAATAAACTCGAATTTCTCACGATAATTGATTACTCACTCAATTATCGCCCGTCATTTCTCTGTATTATAGTTTGATCCCACATGGGTTAACTTTACCTGTGATGGTGCCGTGGACTTGAGTACCATTCTTCAACTCGATGGTAACCGTCTCATGGCTCAGTTTCATCAAAAACCTTTGTTTGGGGGAACAAAAAAAAAAAAAAAAAACATTAACCATCTTTGCTAACCTGCCCGCTGACATTAACCTTAACCGATTTGAACCCAAACATAGATTACAGCCCCGTTTCAGAGAACGCAAACATTGACATGATCACATTTGTATGGGATAAAACGTGTAATTTAACTTTAATTTGAATAATGACTTCTGCAGTGACGAAGGAAGTAAATGGCCAAATGCTGAGCTCAAATCCTCCTCGATAGCTAAAAAGGAAGTTGTATGAGCGTTTACCATTAATACCCCAAACATGCAATGATTTTAGTAAACGGTTCACACGAGCTGCCGTTTGCACGTCAAATATCTGTAGATATTTACGACGAGCTGCACGATCGCCATTCATTCGGACCGTCGCTTCCCGCCTAGCTAGCAGCTAACACAATCGTCCAACTTCCATCTAACTCCATCCGACGTCCAGTCCTCGTTTCGCACGGCGGACATGGCCTTATCGGGCACAAGGATGCGTTTTAAAGCGTCCTACCTGACTAGTTTCATGATGTCGCGACAATTCCTACACCAAAATTGGAGTGGGAGAGAAAAAAATTACGGCGCTCGATTTGACTAAACCAAGCAGGCCGCTAATGGTGGACGTTATGTTTAAGGAGCGCGCTTGTGACGTCATTTAAGTGCGACCAAAATGTGTGCGCGTGACCACAGCGCCGTCAACAGGCAAGGTGGCGCACTACACGTCGGTTCACGTAGCTTTGTAAATCAAGTAAATCTGAAGTTAATAATTTTATATTTTATTATTTAAGATGTAACATTAGGGCTCTTGAAGTTTTTATTATTATTATTTTATTTAATGATTTCATGATGTCCCAAATGGACCCAGAAGTTTTTTAGTATTCATCAATGTCATAAAGTGGATCAAATTGTTTTTGTTCCTTTTAAAAAATATATATATATTTTTTTTTTAACAATGTCACTAAAAAATACATGTTTTCCCAAAAAATGTAATTATTTTGTTTTATTTAACAAAGTCACAAAATTCACCCCCAAAAATGGAACCAGAAGTTTACAAGTTATTTAACAATGTCACAAACTGGACGTGGAAGTTAAAAATATATATTTAATGACATCATATAATGGATCCAGAAGTGTATTTTCTCAATTTCTACTATTTAACAATATCACAAAATAGATCTGGAAGTTTTTTTCCTCTATATTTTCATGATTTAGTTTTATTATTTAACAAAGTCACAAAACGGATCCTGAATTTTGGAGTGAGAACAGTGAGACTATAACCCCCCCCGCCATTTTTTTGAAGAGGGGGATGGATACCCCAAAATGCTTCCATTGTGAATAAAAAAAGCATGTTCCTTTAAATGACAAAGCACTCAAGCATCTCAGAGCAACCTTTTTTTTCTTTTTAATGGAGTGTAAACTTTGCACTGACACGCTTTTATTTGAAACTTTATTTTTTTTTTTGTAGCCACACATTGATGGACACAGGTGGGAATGTATCATAGATGAGCAGAAAATGCCCTTTTTTCCCCCCTTGACATCTTCTGTTATTCTTTGATGTTCCACAACATAACCATCACCAACGGAATATAAAGTAAATCATAATAGTAATAAATAACTGAGTGTCACGCACTGCCATCCTGCCAAACATTTCCTGAAAAACCAATAAAAAACAAATGGCGACATGAAATGTTCACCGAATAGATTTTTCCTTAGAGACAGAAAACAGTCACAACAGGCTGTCGCCGCTTGTGTTCAAAAGGTTGACAACACATTTTCGATTGATTTTCACATCCTAATCCCAATTATGAGGGACTCAAAGCATCAAATTGTATCTTGACGTTTATAAAAAAAAAAAAAAAAGCATTTTGAGGCTACATGGTTGGCCACAGGTGCCCAACTCGGGGCCTGCGGAGGAATTTCACGTGGCCCATTACAGTGTGGAAAGTTAAGTTCTGACTAAAAAAGCAACAATAAATAGCTACAAATAAAAACATATGCTTGAAACAACAACAACAAAAAAAGGCACATTGACAGTCACAACACACTGCATGCCATTTCAGTAGAGGAGGGGGGGGAAAAAAAAGTTTTTTTGTTTTGTTTTTTTTTATACAATGCAAACGTAAAAGCAATAAATGACATTTGTCCATAAGCTTGGCAACACTGACGTCTGCATTAAAAATTTGCTACAATCAAAACGGACTCCACAGATGGCAATTATGTAGACGAAGATGGATGGCACTTGGGAATTGGACGCTCACCTCCACAAAAAGCGGCAGCGGAAATGGCTGACCTCGTTATAATTGTGAGATGACCAACTAGTGAATCTGTTGGCAAACAAAACAAAGAAAAGTAAGAGTGTGTGGTTGCTCTCCTGCAGGCACAGTGTGCATGAAGGTCCAGTATCAAAATGAGGCCCTCTTGATTGTACAGTACGCTAACTAACGCTAACGCTAGCTCCGAAGGCTACAGCAGGATTGTTTCTTTTGTCTTGTCCTTTTTTTTTTTTTTGGTCCTGAAAAAAAAAAAACATTGGCTGTTTGTTTGGATTTAAGCACCGAAACGCCATTGAAAAAACACTCGAAGCCGTGTCCACACAAACACAGGTATTAATAAAAAAAAAAAAAAAAAAAAAAAAAATCTAAAAAGATTTGAAAATTGTTCACGTAAAAAAAAAATCAATAAAAAAAAAAAAATTGGGATTATCTCGTTTTTTTGTGTCTTTTCCCAAAATGGCTTTCTTCACGTTTGTGATTCGCTAATAAAACGGAACTTTGGACTGTAAGAGTTACAGCGCCATCTGTTGCTTTGGCATGCACTATTTACATAGATGGATATTTTTTTTGTACACCTTTATAAGGTGATGAACCATATTTGTGAACATAAATCGAAAATGGATGCAACATCAATAAACAGACAGGTATTTAAAAAAAATAATTCCACAGAAATTTTGAAAAATATTCACATTTAAAAAAATATTTTGGGGGATGTAAATAAGAAAATTGGGCATTATTTTGTAGTCGTAACATACACCATTTTTGCTGTTTTGTGGTTATTGTGCCTTTTCCATAAATGGCTTTCTTCATGCTTTTTATTGGCTAATACGAAGGGACTTTGAATTATAGGTGTTACAGCGCCACCTGTTGTTGTAATATGAATCAAAACTGACAAAAAAAAAAAACCTCCACAAACATTACAAAACGATTTAAAAATGTCGACAGTCTTTGTATTTTTTTTTTTTCCCCCAAAAGATTTTTTGTTTTGATGGAGATGTGAAAATGGGAACATCTCGTTATTTTTTTACATGTGCCACAATCTCAGTTTCGATAATTTTCTTGAACGGCTTTCTTCAGATTTCTTTCAAGATGAAAAAAAATAAATCAATACAATTCTATGAATTTTAGACCTTTTCCCAAAGTTTTGCAATTTTTGCTTTTCTGCAAAAGTAGATGGGGAGATGGTTTTTCATGTTTGTGACATGCACCATTATCTCAGTTTTATTTTCAAAATTGTCACCTGCTTTGAGTTTCTGATTGGCTAAGGTGTAACAGCGCCACCTGTCCGCTTTGGCATGCACTGTTCATGGGGATGGAGATTATTATTATTATTTTTTTAGATATTTGTACATTTATAAGGCGTGTAAAAACCATGTAAAACAAAATGAATGCAATGCTCTGGTAGCATTAATAATAGTGAAAATAATTATAGTTATAATACAAAAAAAAATAAGTAATTAAGTAAAATAAATATTTGTAATTAAATAAAAAATATACAACCGTTGGTGTGGCCAGTTTTCTAAAAATATAAAATTAAAATAAATAAATACCTGATTATCTGTGACCACCTCAGTAGCTTTGCCTTGATTTTTGTTTGTTTTTTAAACAAGAAAAGTTTTGAAGTTTAAAAAAAAAAAAAAAGAAAACCCTGCCCGTGACATCTTTGCTGCGGGGCTCGACAACCTCATTAGATACCTTGTTATTATAATAACAATAATACTTACAGTCAAACTTCAGTACACAAACGTAATTTAAATGTTTTCCACTGAATACATGAATAGAAATAGAATTATCTGCGTGGGTTTAAGTTGAAAAGAGATGACAACACACTTCGTAATGAAGATTTTGCCAAACCAAACTGGGTAGCCAGATCAGAAGTAGAAACAATCCTCATGTTCAGCTATTATTTCCCTCTTTTTTCCAATGCTAAAATGATTAGGCTTCCTAAGAGCACTATCGTTTGCACTTTTCACCGTGAAAAGTGTGCCTGTATTTGAAATATGTGACGTAGGGAGGAGCACAAGATTTGTTGGAAAATCTCGTTCAAAAATCTATTTTTTTTCTGTGAACTGAGGCTTGACTGTATAATAATAATCATCATCAGAATAATACACACAGTAAACAGCAGCTATCTTTTTCCGCTTCACACCAAGTGGACTTTCTCCTCCCACTCCACAGGGGACTGGCCCTCCTCCAGCTGGAGGACCAGGTCCAAGTCTGCGGAGGTGTCCTCGCGGGGCGATGCATCCGCCAACGCATCGCCACCTTCCTCCCCTTTGTTGTCCTCCTCGCCATCGGCGGCGCTGTTGTCCAGCCCCAGCGTGCCGGGCCTGCTGGGGCGGCCGCGGGCCAGGTCCGGCTGGCCCTCCGGGCGCTGCCCGGCGGCGGCGAGGGTCTCGGAGAGCGCGTCCGGGGAGGAGTCGCTCTCGGTGGTGGGCGGCGAGGGGATGAGGGCCAGGCTCTGGGGGTTGTTCTGCGGGGTGATGTTGTAGTTGAACCAGGCCATGATGTTGTCCAGCAGCTGGGCGCTGGCGACGGGGTCCAGGGCCTCTAGGCTCTGCGGGTCGCTGGGGGTGAAAGGCCTCCCCGGCGGGATGACGGGCGACAGCAGCAGCAGCTCGGGTTCGAGCTCCGGAGACGGGAGGCACAACTGGGCGGGGGGGCGTCGGAGAGCGTAGTTGGACGGACTCTCTCGTTCGGCCTCGGGCGGAAGCGTGCTCGCGTGGCAGTGACTCTGAGGGTCCGAGTCGGGAGGAGACGGGTTCCCGAGTTTCATAAGGCTGTCCCCCAGCTTCAGGAGCTCGGCGCTGAGCGGGGGAGGCGGAGGAGGGAGGGGCAGGGCGGCGGGCGGCGGCACGGACGTCTGAGAAGAACAACAAGACGAGTCTGTCCTGTGGGGAGGGCGCGGCGGGTCCGGAAGGGACGGGCCCCTGGCCGCTCCCGGGGGGCTGTCGGGGACGTCGCCGGGAATCGTCGCGGAACCCTGCGGCCCGCGCTCCGGCTCGGGGACGCCCGCGGTGACGCCCTCGGGGCCTCGGTCTCGCCGAGACTCCTGCAGAGACAGCTGGATAGCCAGCAGGATGTTGGGGTCGTCCTCGTCCAGGGAGCCCAGCGCTCTACGCCGGCCCTCGATCCTCTCTGGACCTTCTGGAAAAACAATCCAACAAAAAAACTGCTCAGGTCTTGTACACACATGAGCCTGTTGTGAGGGGCGGAGCTTTTACACAATTAGTGTAGCGGATCTGTGTATATGGCTCATCAAGCGGATCCGTAACTAAACCTTCATACTGCTGTCTTTCTACTATATTCGTAATATATACTAAAGTGGATGACTTGACTTGAAGTCAAATATAGATGTTTGAAATAAAAACCAAATACTGTAAGATTAAAGTCCATTAAAGTATTTTGGGGTGGGATTACAATATTAAAATCAACATTATTATTTTTTTTATCACATTGTTACATGTAAGAAATAGTCTAAGTGCTGTGAGATGAAGTAGAGATTTAGAGCCAACAAGTAATATTACGAGCTTCGAGCAGAAGACGAAGCAATATTAGAATACTCAAAAAGCTAGGCTAGTAATTATTCTTTGGCGCAAAAAAGTGGGGGAGTGACCCACTAGATGGATCGATGGCGACACAAATTCCATTTTACGACCCGCATTACTGCCTCCTACAGGCCTGGAGTGGAACAGCATCTTCAACCAAACCCGTGGACAAGAGGAGGATTGTGTGCGCGAGTGCAGCAAAAGCGGGACCTGTGCCGTCGCTCCTCCTGCTGCTCTCGGGCGTGTTGCTGCTGCTCCGGAGATTGTGCAGATTCAGCATGTCTCCCCTGCGCCGCGCTCTGTGCCGCCGGCGGTACTGAATGTCAGCGAAATCCTGCCGAGCGCCAAAGCGGCATAAAATTCATTTCGTACGCGACACCACCACCACAAAACCACACAATTTTACAGCCCCCGACGAAAGACGACCTGTGATGCTCGGTCCCGTTGGTCTCCTGCTCCCAGCACAGAGTGACGACTGCCCATCTAGACACACACAAGCGTGATAGCATTTAGCATTTAGCATGTATAGCGGCCGGCCTAAATGGGCTCCAAAAGTCACCAATCAATGTCGAGGCACATGTAGAAAAACAACCATTCACACTCGTATGCACACCTGTGGACAATGTCGAGTCTTAATTGAATATTGCCGAACATTCAATTAAGACCACATTCGTGGGAGCAACCAGAGAAAAACTTGAGCAGAGCAGCCGGAAAAGGTTTACCTCAGGGGAGGCGAAGCCCAAGTACTCCCAATCCCACGATCCTCCAGGGTAGCTGAAACAGACACAAAAGATACTTCATAATTGGTTTTTTTTTTGGTTTTAATAAAAATGTCTACGGTTCATCTCGTACCTCCTGCGCAGGGGCTCGGGCGAGTCATTGGGCGCCACGCCGCGGGCAACCGACGCCAAGAACTCCTGCCGCTTCTGCTGGACCAGGCGGGCGGCGCTGACGATCTTGTGGCACGGCGTCCTCAGGTAGGAGCGGTTCACCTTCTGCGCCAGGTCCTCCACCACCATCTCCAGGTCGGTCTGGCCAGACGCCGTCGTTACAATGCCAGACGCTAACATCACACCCACCCATTCGCAAATATTTGTGATTTTTGTTGTTGTGTGCAGCGTACCTGCATGAGCTCAAAGATTTCCTTCTGCGTGCTTCCCTGCTGCAGGAAGAAGCCGTATGGGTAAGAGCACTTGAGCACGCGCCGCGTCTTCAGCAGCTCGCTCACGCCGTCCTCGATGAAGCGCGTGTCGGGCGGGGCGCCCTCACCTGGTGCAGTCGCGCAAACGACGGGGTCTAAATATTTGTGTGGGTGCCAGATAGCGAAAAGCAGCCCCAGAATATACAAGAACCCAAGCTTTCTGACTGAGCAACACACTTTTTGCTAAAGAATGTCCTTGACAATCTTGACATTTCAACGTAGAAGATTCACGACACCCAGTGCTGGATAGAGCAAAGCAGCCCCAGAGCAATAACAGATTTTAAAACCTAACAGCCAGCACTTATCTTATGGGTTGAACAACTTCCCGTTTCAAGTGAAAGCCACTCACGGCTAATGAAGGCTCTGCTCAGCTGTTCCATCTTCTCCTTGGCCGTCCTCAGCAGCTTCTGCTCCAGCTGACAAACACAAAAACCACAACCATTCAAAAGTAGACAAACGTATGGGGACATCACACACCTGGAGGAAGTGGCACTGGATGAGATGTTCTGGCAATGAGAGCAGAATGCCAGCTGGAGGGCTTTCAAGTTTGTGCTACAACAGACGCGATACTTTAATGAATATAGCTGAGTGTGTGTGTGTGTGGGTGTGCGTGTGTGTGTGTGTGTGTGTGTTGGTCACCTTGTAACTGTGTTCGTGGTTCTTGAATCTGCTGTAGTAGTGCATGAAGCGGTCCAGCTCCTGGAAGCTTTTGTGCTTCTTTTCTGCCTGAGAACAAGACTTTTTTAAGTCATAATATTATGAAATAAAGGATGTATTGTATAGTTTGGGTTTTTTTTGTATTGAATGTATTGTTTTAATATTATTACTTAAGTCTTACCCGTAGTTTTCTGACAGCATAGTTGATAAAACAATTAAAAAGGTGTTAACTGAGATTAAAGATGTTTTTAGAAGGCAATTTTTCTGTTTGATATATATTTTACACCAAACAATTGTACACTTTCAATTATTTTATTTAAGGAAAAATTATATTTCTTGCGAGAGAGTCGTATATGAAATTGAAATAATTTAAAAAAATGTTACCATCTTAAAGTTCTATTGCCAGCCCCCTCCTGAAAAAAAAGTAAGATTACAAGATTATAGTTGGAGTTTTTTTGCTGAGGGAAAAAGTCGCAATCGTCGGATATGTTGTCATTGTTGAATAAAAAAAGGTCAGAATATTACAAGACTAAAGTTGTATTTCATTCCAAGGAAAAAAGCTGCAATCTTGCAGTAAAATGCTACATATTTAGGAGAACACAAATTTGAAATATTAAAAAATTAAAGATGCATTTTTCAAAAAAAGATCAAGGTAAAACAATTCCAAGGAAAAAAGTAAGTAAAAGTTGTTTTTTTTGTGTGTGAAGTGAGACTATCACTAGAATAAAAAAGTCGTGTAATTTTACAATAACATCATATTCTTGGAGAAAAAAAAGTTGTGATATTACAAGATAAATGTATTTTTTTCCCCAATGAAAAAAAGTTGTAATCTTCGGATATGTAGTCAGTTTTAGAAAAAAGTCCCAACGTTACGAGGTTAAAGTTTCCCAAAATATTTAATTCCGCAGAAAAAGGCCGTAACCTTCACAACAATCAGTGTAACGGAACAAACGTGGCACTGGAATACTAGAAGATGAAAGTTGTATTTTTCCAGGGGAAAAGTTGCAATATTACAAGATTAAAAGCAGTAATTTTTCAAGACAGTCAGTTTTTCACAGGAAAAAAAAAAAAAAAAAAAAAATCCCCAATCAGAATCAGAATCATCTTTATTTGCCAAGTATGTCCAAAAAACACACAAGGAATTTGTCTCCGGTAGTTGGAGCCGCAGACAAATTCCTTGTGTGTTTTTATCTTACGATAGGTCATATTTTCTGAGAATAAAAGTAAAGAGTCAAGTCACTTTTTCCCCTTGAGACAAAGTGTTAATATGCGAGTGTTTGTACCTCGACAGTCATCTCTTTGGACTGCTCCTCCAGCTGCTGGATGACCTCGTAGCGCGTGCAGCGGTAGTAGCCTCCCGTCGACGAGCTGTGCTTCTTCCACTCCTCCAGGCAGATCCAGCAGAAGTCGTACTTGCACTGGAAGAGCGCCAAAGCGCCGTTAAAAACACGGTGGGCGCGTTGCGTTGCGTTTCTTCACACAAAATCCCACCTTGGCACACTGCATGTGGTTGCAGCCCTCGTTCTTCTGAATGGGGGACTTGCAGTTGGCACACGGCTTGGAGTTGGTCAGCAGCCAGAGGCAGTTTGCGGCGTCTTCGTAAGCCTCGCTCACACCTGCCACTACCGAGGAAAAAAACAACAACACACACGTATTCGAACCATCTCAAACTTGCGCATTAGGCGATAAATCCAGCTAATCTTCTGCGAGACTTACACTCCTCGGGCTTCATCTCGGTGACTTTTTGGAGCCACTTCCTCCACATGTGGCAGTCACACGGCTCGTGGGCCTCGCCGAGGCACTCCCTGGGGGGCGCGCACACCAACGATAAGCCCGTTAACTTGCAAAACCGCTGGCTTGAAAGGACCCCCCACGAAAATTGACTCACGGCAGAGAAAAAGAAAAAGGGCATCAAATCGAGCTTTGAAACCAATGAGACATTTTATTTGTTGAGTTTTGGCTGTGTCAGGTTTACACACGCTAATTTCAATGGTGAGGCACTTTTGCACAATACAGTAAAGGACATTTTGCTGCACACTTTGAATGGGGAAAAGTGGCGCTATCTGGTGAACAAATGGAAAATGGAAAGTCAGCGGTCCGCTTTGGGAAGCGATCAAGTAATTGTAGGACCTCAAAATTGAATGCAAACCATAAAACTATGAAACAGAACATAATTGACAAAAGAGTAAAACATTCAAGAACAAAAGCAAATCGAGATGTTCAGAAGGGAGTTTACCAGCAGAAGAGGTGGCCCTTGCCGCAGTCGACGGCCGGGGAGGGCAGCAGCGGGAAGGCGTGCGGGTCGCTCTCGCCCGGGCCGGGCCGGGTGAGCCGCACCGCCCGCTCGCAGCGCGCCGCCGGACACCAGCGGATGGCCGGATTGTTCTCCACAAAGGCCTGCGGTTGAGGAAGAAGAAGGCTGAGGACGGAAAACCCCAGACAGAACAATCCTAAATACTGAGTGCCCGCCTGGCTCGGAAGGGCAATACAGTTCCACTCCAGTCCTGCAGTTAGCAGTAGAGTTCACCTTCCAAAGCCTCACTCTCCTTTGTTTTTTTGCGTGGAATGAATCTACATTTCTGTCACGGAACCATCCTGCTATAGTGCAGAAAACTGCTGAAATCTTTTTTTTTTTTTTTTTTTTTAAAGGAGTGTTTTACATCAAATGTAATTGCTGTACAGTATTGAAAACAAATATTGCTTAAAATCCAGTTAAAACCCAAGATGTCTATAAAATAATGAACATTAGAGCAGTTTTGCTGATTATCATTCTCTTGGGCGGCTAATCTCATTGGCTTGAAGGCCTAAAATGGCCTCCAAGGCTTCTAGTAGTCAGAGGGCTCCCTCTAGTGGTCTGAGAGGGATTTAGTAAATTAATTGTTCTATCTGCCTAAATTAGAGTGGCTTCGACTTTATTTTTTTTAAATCCACGACAGTACATTGGTTATGTGCAGTTCAGTTGTTTATAACTTAAAAGCACAATACATTTGAATTTAGAAAAAAAAAAAAAGTTTTATGTGCAATACATTTAAATTTCTTCTACAAGAAGAGTTTTATTTTCCTATACTTAAGCACAGTGTTAATGTTCAAATTGTGCATAATATTTTAGGAATAAAAAATTGTCGGGCCAACTCGTGGTGTACATTTGTTTCTATACATTTTGTGCTTTAACAGTTTTTCTTTTCAAATACATTAAAAAAGTGTTTTAAAGTGTGTTTTGATCAATTTAAATGTTTAAAGGGCTAAAAGCAGACTTTCACTGTGTCTGGAACGTAAACGGCGGTTCACTGAAGACGACATTCGTCTAACTAATTAACCAATGCAAATTGGTGGAACTAGCATGTTAGCCGCTAGCGCCGGTACCTTGATGTCAAACTGCAGGTAGCGCTGGTCCATCTCCCGGGAGACCACGCTCTCGATGACGTGCACGGGCACCAGCTGGTAGCACTCGTACGCGGGGCAGAAGATGTTGTGCGCGTCGCCCTCCTGGATCTTCACGTTCAGGAACCTGCGGGGAACGTTAAACGTGTCGACGTGGGCTTCGCAGACGTCACCGCGGACTTGGAACGTACCCCTCCCAGCAGGCTCGGCAGAACTCGTGGCCACAGGACACGTCCACGGGGTCCTCAAAGACGGAGATGGAGCACAGGCAGATGCCGCACTGCGCAGCCATTCGACAGTTTTTATGTTTTACAGCGCGTTACGAAGTCGGGGTGCGTCTGCCGTCGTTTGTGCAGGTCTCACCGTGGCCAGGCCCTCGTCGGCGGGCGTGAGGCAGCTGTCCGTGGGGGAGGTGAAGGTCAGCGTGACGGGCGAGCGCGGCGTCCGGGGGGTGCGCGGCGAGGGCAGCGTGTCCCAAGCGTTGTACCCGCTGGGCGGCGGCGTGGGCACGGCCACGCCCGAGCGCTGGCAGCAGCCCTCGGCGTCGGACATCCACGCCTCCAGCAGCTTCTCCCTGTCCCAGTCTGGATGCGGGGACGAGATTTAGCGCGGTCCGAAAGGTTGACGAGAGGGGACGTGCCCGGCGTACCGTGCGCTCTCAGCAAGGCCTCGGCAGTGAAGAGGGGAGCCTGCAGCATGTCGGCCGTCTCCACGATCAGCATGTCCTTCAGTCGGCGAAGGTCCTGCAGCTTCAAGCCCTCGTAAGGCTGAAATATTATTAGTGAGAGTATTTATTACTATTAACATATATTGAAATGAAATTTACATTGGGAATTGTTAAATTTGGGGAGTGTTTTATCCCCTTGCCCGCCAAAAGACTCTCTGCGTTTCGGAGAAATCGACCAACAAAAAAATTAATACATGAAGACATATACATTAAAAAATATATAAAAAAATAAAATATTAAAAAATATATAAAAATAAGATGATTCTGATTATAAACAAAAAATAATCTAAAAATAAATAAATCTCAACACACTAAATGATAGGAAAATAAAAATATACCATTACAAATAATAAAATGTAACTTTTTTTTTTAAATGAACCAAACTACAATATATTTCTAGAAACACAAAATACCTTAATAAAAACAATGAAATACAAAACAAAATATATATATTAAAAAATTATAATGAAAAAATATATATATAAATAACTAAGCATTATCTATCGTGTTTAGTGTGTTTTTAACCCCTTGCGATAAAATCTACTTCGATATGTTGAACACTGACAACATGCACATACAAAAAAATAGTTGACATTTATGACAATAAACTTAGCAAACTAAAAAAAATGTATGTTAACACCAAAGGGACCAGAATGCAGGAAAATATCCTTGCTCCACATTCATGTCTCTTGTCGTCCCGTCCAACTAGTCTGTCAGATTCAGTAGCTTTGATCCGTTCGATCGCTAAACCCTTCATCCACTCACCTCTTTATTCTGCAGCAGCTTGCCTTCGCCACGCGTGTCCGCGCTGGTGTGCGACGGCCGCGGCGGCGGCACGGGCCCCGGCGAGGAAGAGGAGAAAACCATCTGCGACTCCAGGCTGAGGGCCAGCTCGGTGTGGTGGTGGCGCTCGGCGTGGTCGCACGGCGTCAGCTTGTCGTCGTCCTCGATGAAGAGGTCCGCGTCGCTCTGGATGAGCAGCTGGAGGACACGCCCGCAAACGACGTTATGCCACTGTGTGCTTCTCTTTCTACGCTGACACGTCGGTAACGGTTCTACGGGGGTCGACGATGATCGTAACAAGAATCCAGGCGTATCGTTCGTCTGACAGCAGCGGGTTAGTCTGGTTGCGGACATCTGCTCTGACCGCAGCTGGGTTTTCGAAAAGTTACCAATGGCGCCCGAAACCGCTAGATTTGTTGTATGTTTTTTTAAATTGGTAAAATAGTCACTAAACGGGTATGAATAGTTGCTAAACAGAGCGACAAAAGCGTTACAAATGGACACCCTCCGAGCTCTACCCCTAGTCGTCATGGTAACAAAACACTGTTGGGACCACAGAAGGGGGCGGGGTGAGCAGTGGGGACCACCCCCACTAAACAGATTGTAAATATTGGTTGAAAAGGTTGCTGTCATTCTCAATCCGTTGGGGAACATTTTTTTGAACCAAGCACGTCACAGAGACGCTTCTTTAAAGAAACACGCTCACATTCCCAAGGCAAAAGGGAATCACCTCCACGCAGCTCTTCATGCCCGACGCGGCGGCGTAGTGTAGACAGGTGCTGCGGCGGTTGTCGGTCGCGTTGACGTTGGCCTTCTCGTACTGGCCTCCCTCCAGCCGAGCCCCCGTCCAGCGCAGTAACATCTGGAAAAACCCCCCAAAAAACGGCACTAAAATTCCGTCCGATGTGCGTTTATTGGTATGTTTTTGCCGTACCTGCAGACAGTCGGCCCGCCGCTGCTCCTCGCGCTGAGGCCGGGCGAGGCGCGGCGACAGCGCCCCCTCGGGCAGCAGCAGGATGAGCGGGCCCTGGCAGAGCACGTGGAGGCACGTCTCGTTGTGCACGTTGCGCTTGTTGGGGTTGCCCTCCTTGCTGAACAAGAAGGACCTGCGGGGGAAAGGAAATCAGACAGGAAACGCACATTGATGGCACGTAGAGGGAGGAGAGAAGACCAGGAACGTTTCTGCTTTGCATCGCTGGGATCATTGACATGAGACCTGACACATATGCGCACAGAACACACACGCACGCACAATGATATGATTTTCCATTTCCACACCACCTTTTTGTTTTACCACCCGCCCCAGAAAAAAAAGGTGGCTGTTACGATGACGTTTATAACCAACATATGGCGAGGTAGATATTGACGACATACTATTCATTAATGAAATGCAACTATCACCACCTACTACGAAGAAATACTACTAATAATTAGTCACATTTCTAAATATAAACAAATATTTTCTATTTGAAGGGTGGGACAAGACTATTTTTTAAATTACAAAAACATTTTTACGATTTTTTTTTTATGAAAACAATTGGGCCGAAACTTAAAAAAAAAAAAAAAAAAAAAAAAAAACAATCCAGCTCACCAGCAACCCTAATGAGGATAAGCAGAATAAAAAAAAAAATAAAAAAAAAAAAAGCAAAACAAAAAAACAGATGGATGGATGAATTAAAAATGATAGTTTTACATTTTTATGATATATACCATCTTTGTAGATTGTGCAAGTGTTAGCCGGTGAAGCGACCATGACAGTGGAAAGTGCAGAAAAGTGAAACGACGCTGTCATTAACTGCTAATTCTTATTCAGTCAAATATGAGCAGCTTGCAAAACTGGTATTACCTACCTGCCGAACGTCACGGAAAGCAACATCCACCTAAAACACAAAACAAAATAACCAAAAAGATTTTACCTGAGCAGCCGTGTCATGCCATGACGGCACACGTAGTGCAGCGGCGTGTTGTGCTGGTACTGCTCTCCGTACGAGGCGTTGGGGTCCAAACCGTCCCTGAATTGCGGGTTGCCCTCGTACAGCTGCCAGGCCAATGCCTCGTCGCCACCCACCAGCGCCTTACGGAATTTGGTGGCCGTGTTGCCCATGGCGGCGGCGGCCCCCCGACGCGATGTGTGGCGAACTCCTTCCTCCTCCCCTGCTCAGCAACAGCTCACAACTCACAGCAACATGGTTCGGCGGTCCTGCCCTGCCCTGACAAAGAGCGAGAGAGAGAAAAAAGAGGGAGAGAGTGAGAGAGAGGGGCGTGGTCAGTGATTGGATGATAAGGAAAACAGAAAGATGGATGTGAGAAGCCAGCGAAAGAAGAGGTGAACAAAAGAAGATGGAGGCAGCAGACAAAATCTATCAGCTGTCCATGTTATCTCACCGGAAAGACGGGGTGGGACGGTTGGGCGGGGGGTGCCAGGAGAAAAAAAAATTCATTATAAAGAGCAGACGAGAGACGGGGAAGTTAACCATACACACGCCATCGAGTCCTCTCCCGGCGTTGATGGAAAGCACCACGCGGCTGGATTTGCAGCTACATGCGTGTGCGTGTGTGTGGATTCTTCATGAAAGATCCGATCACAAGTTGACACTGCCTGCAACAGGTGACACGTCACTTTTGTGTAGGAAAAATGTATTGAAATTTTAAAAAACATGAAAAATGTACACACACAAAAATCTAAATGTGTGCCAAGTCCATTTTTTGTGTGTATTTTATAAAAGCCCTTCTACTTTTTAATCAAATGAAAATGTAAAAAAACGATTTTTCTATGAGAGAAATGTGTGACGTGTCAAATGATGGCAACGAAACGGAGCAGATTCATAGCTAATAGTAAATGCATGAAACAAATCCGAACTAGCGCTCACCTAATACCATAGTTGCTTTAGTTATCTTAACGGTATCGGAAGAGGAGAAAAAATAAAAATAAAAAAACAAGAGTCCAGTTGCCTCGATTCAACCTTCACAGATTTACCATGAACTTTTTGGGGGATATCGTGATAGTAATTTCAAGTCGATGAGGTAATTACGCTATTAGGCTAACAACGCTGTATATCCATCAGCTCAACGTGCTGTTCCTCCTCTTCTTCGGACAGCAAAACCACATGAACACTCACTTCCACTACCGGCCCATCTTGCGACGACGGCTTCCAGACACGGTCGATCGACAACCGAATCCACAAGAGCAAAGTTCAATGTGAAACAAATCCGCCATTTGGGGACAAGCAGCTGCTTCTTTGGTGACAAAAGAGCCAATGTGCGCTAATAACAGCTTGGCGGGGAGACGCAAAAAGCCAGCTTGGCTTCTTGTCACACACTTCGTGCATAATCACCATCTTTAAACATTGCGTTCTGCTTCATTTCCTGCCTGCTTGCCCACCACTCCGTCACTGCGCGCGCGTGTGTGTGCGTTGAGGGCATCATTACAGTGTTCAGTCTGCGGCCATCTGTCTGGCCTCTCACAAAGAGCCTCTCTTTTTTTTTTTTTTTTTTTTAGCCCAGCTTGAATAAAGTGCCGGCCTACATGTACCCCCCTCCTCTAAAGTTCACGACGCGCCAGACGGGATACATACGGAACTTTCCAAACACGCCTGAAAAGTGTCTTTGTGTGTGTGTGTGTGTGTGTGTGTGTGTGTGGGTACAGTTAATTGGCCAGGCTGCCTTCTATGCGTCCAGCCCACTTCACTTTTCTGTGTGTGGGGGCAAAAAAAGGGCAGGAAGACTGGACGTGCTGGGAAGTGGCACTGGAATTCCCGCGTGGCGCCATTTAGACGGGCGGGCATGGAATTTAAGTGTTCAACCTGACCCGCTAACCTTAATCCGGTTAGGTGCCGCCACATTCCCACAGGTGGGGGTTGTTGTTTGTTTCATAACGAGCAACACATAAATCAAGGTTAAGAACAAGTCACGGCGCTCGTTTTTGACCGACAGCCGATGATTTGTTTCAGTGTTTTTGTTTTTTTGGGTGTGGTTTTTATTTGATTGGCAACTGCACCTACGAACGCATTCACTGCTACAGACGTCCAAATCCCTGTAGATGGCGCCATCGCATCGTTTTGGACTGGAGATCAGCACAGCTTTTGAGGAGGCGATAAAAGATTAATCAGCGAATCTCAGCCGGTCGCATCGATCGACACGTTGCGAGTCGGACAAATTTAGGCACCTCACGCTCGAACTGTGTATGTATAATTACGACATTAGCAGGGTAAGCGTCACGTGCGTGGCGATCGGGAGGAAAGATGACGCAAGTCATGGAGGGAATGGCGAATGCAACATAAAAAGAACATTACATTTTTCCAAGAACCCCCTCATGATCCGAATGCTATTGAAACAACTATCACATGTACCCCTAAATGCCATCAAAATGACAAAGGTGCCTATTTTCAAGAAAAAAGTTATAAATTCAAATTTTTTTTTTTGCGTAAAAGTAGTCATCTTCTGAAAATGACTTTCATTTTTCCAAGATGAAGTCGTAATATTGTGAGATTGAAGTCATAAGTTGACGAGGGAGTGAATTTCAAAAACAACAACAGTTGTGACGTTAATATCGGTCGACAGCAGAGGGCGATATTGTCGAACATGGCGGCCCCTTGAGATGAATGAAAACGGATGAATTCATCGGTTTAATTCTTATTCCACGAGCGCCGTATTAATCAGAATACCGTGATTATACCAATGGGGGCACATACAAAGTATGATTGCAAAATAAATGGTTTACTTTGCCTTTAAAGGGTTTGAAAATTATGATTAAATATTGAATCCTTGTTCGTCTATCTGCGCTAGCTGCATATAGTGACAGGCAAACTAATTCAATGCTGTTCCACTAGATGGCAGAAGGTACAATTCACTTGTGTAACCACCTGTTGCCATTCATTCAACACAATAATAGTTTTGTGTTCCTGAGTAACTCGATTTGGGACCAAATTGAGACGAGATCGTTTCAGTAAATAGACATTTAGCGACATTTTGGTTTGTCGAAGTGCCATGAGAATGTTCACGTGTAAATCGAAATGTGTCTTGGCAAGGTTGAGAAACGCTTATTCTAAGCTGTTCTGATCAAGTCACAATGAGTAAGTCGCATTGCTCCGTTCGAATTGACATTCATCTGAGAATGTATCTAATATGACAACTGGCTCATTCTGATGCAGTGCAGTCGTGCGACCACCCCAAAAAGAAAAGAAAAAAAAACATTTCAATTAGCACGTCACTAAAAGTGTCACTCAGAAGTGAGCCTGAGTGCAAGTGTTAGATTAATGAACATTGAGCTTGGGACAAAGGGAGCACCCGACTTGAAAAGCGATTTTCACTTTTTTATACATCAAAAGGAGAACAACGGCCAACGACTAGCTTGCGCGATGACGTCAAAAAGTTCATGTAGCAGTAGCGTTAGCAACATATGCTTATAATGGGGTTGGGTCGAAGCGGGGCACACAAGCCCGACGACGACGCGCTTCTCCCGGGGCGTTTGCATCCACGCGGCCCCGCGCCTCGGTTCAACAAGCCCGCCGGCTCGCCGAGTAACCCGCAAAAGGGACGGGAAGGGGGACCCGCGACCTGCTGCTAACGCCGCGCGCTCGCCCCTCGACGTGAAACCTCAGCCGCGTTCAGCTCACCCTTGTCGCCGTTTTCACTCGCTCCGCGGCCCAAGTGGTGGCGCCGGCAGCAGCTCTCGCTGGGCCATAACTCGTCGTCATTCGCCGGAAGAACTCCTCCTCGGCTCGAACATCCTCTCACAGCCGGCCGGAGGTGGGGGGGGGGGCGACGACGGTGAAGCGGCTGCCGACAGAAGGGCGAGACTGGCGGTTGACTGGACGTGTGCTGCCGCTGCTGCTTGCAGCTGGTGGTCGGCTTCACTGTTGCTGTTGCTGACAGGGAGGCGAGCGAGGAGCGCATGCGCGAGGGCCGTCACGTGACTGGGCGACTTCTTCCTCTACGCACAGTGGCGCCTTGAAATACGAGTTTAATTTGTACCGTGGTCACGCTCGTAACTACAGTGGACCCCCGCATACTCGCGGTTCGGAAAATCAGTCAAAAATCTCACATATTTTATCTATTCGGATTTTGTTTCACTTATCCTGTTATTTGCTGGAAAAAAAGCTCACTTATTTGCCTCTTTTGTATAAATAAAAGCATTACTTTTGTGCCATCTTGGTGGCAAGAAAGTACAGTATGTTGAAGTGAGTTGAGGAGGTCCATTTAGACAAAAGTAATGTTTTGGCACCATCTTGTGGCTTCTGTAGGGAATTACAGTAACAACATTGCTCGCTATAGTGGGGTTAATTGTGTTTGTATGTTGACGCGAACAAAACATTTTGGGAGTTTTACAACTTCTGTTGACATTTACAAAACACCATTTTTGTTACTCCTATTTATTTATTAACACCATAAAATGCATGACACATTGAACCAGACTTGAACTCACCCAGAATTCTGTGCATGCCACTTCAGCACTGTAGGGGGCAGTAGAACACAGTTGTTCCCCCAAACACGGTAGAAATGCATTTAAGGGAAGCATTTTTGTGACGTGGTGCACTTTCCATGCAAATACAAATATATACCTATTGTTTTCTACTCATGAAAGGAATGAAGGGAGAATGGAAAGTAACAAATGTGAATAAAAGGATGCCAAGAAGGACGGAATGATGGAGGAAGGGCAGCAGGCGACGACGGAACAAGGGGACGAATGTGCTCCCAGCCACATTTGGGGTCTCCAACAGGTCTTGAAACCTTGACACTGGCCTTGAAACCCTCATTTGAAACGGTTGCCTCGATACGCTCCTTTGGAACCTAAACCCTCGCTTGATACTACCGGAACTAAAAGAGTTCATCTCGGCAGCTTTCAACGAAACTGATGCAGCCTTGTGTTCAGAGGTGTCACAATTAATTGATTAATCGGCAACGTATAGATCATCAAATTAATCGACAACAAAAAAAAAGGTAATGTCTACTTTTGGCCCACCCAGTTTATGTACGTTTACTTTTTGACACATTCCCAACCACTTCCCATTTGGGGATTTTCCAGCACTAATCAGATTAGAATAATCATAATTTTTTTAATTTAACGCACCAGGCCTCACCCCGCACGCCGCCCACGGCGGCCTTTTGAACGCATCGCAGCGCGCATACGGGTTTGTCGAGCTCTTATCGTTCTTATTTGGCAGCTCGCGTTTCACACGTTGTGTTAATTGGGACATAATGTGGCGTAACGCGTTTATGCATACTGCACGGTCGCGAAAGCGGGGGCAGACTGGAGTCCGGCGGCACAATGGCGTAAAGATGAGAGTCACCTTATACTCAGGTGTGACATTACAACGTGTGACAGGCATGCTGGGAAAGCTCACACGCGTGCGGAGGACGAAGGTCAAGCTCAAACTGTGCAGCAACACATGCAGACAGATAATACAACAATACTCTCTGCGAAGAACGACTAGCATGACTGCAGCCTACCGAGTCAGTTGCGAAACACTTGCGTGCGTGTGTCTGTCTGTATTATACTGCCCCCAGGTGGCCAAGGCGCACACACCAGAAGGAGCGGCACAATGGCCATTGAGTTGAAGCAGAAAAGGCTGATTCTTTCAATTTTATGTTTTTAGAAAGTGCAACATTAGAGAGTGCTCATTTGCTTATTAAAACTTGTTTGTTTTTCTGGGAGACGGGAATGGATGAATGGCATTTCAGTGCATCGCAATAAGGAAAATTGCCATCTGCAGTCGAGTAGTATGTAAACGCCCCCCCCCCAGCCCCCGCCCCAAGCCACCTTTTCACGTTGGAGTGCATTTCAAGGTGTGTTAAAAAGCTCACCACAAGGCCAGGATTTGGACTTCCAGCCCGTACTTGCACACAGACTGGTTGAGCGGGTGACTCAGCTGAGCAGGCAAGATGGCAGGAGGGAGGAGAGGGGAGGGGAGGGGAGGGGAGGGGGGGATCTCGGGCAGGAGGGTGTGTCGAGATGCCTCCGGCGCATTCCTCCGAGCGGCCGCGCCCTCCGTCTTGCCGTTTGTGCACACACCTGTTTGCCCTCCCTGGTCACTCCCGCGTGATATTTTCAGGCGCTCGCACCTCGAGGCCAACGCGTCACATGTGAGATTTGCGCCAGCAGCCCCGAGCGCTCACGGGGGCTGTTCAAAAACACGACCGGTGAACACTAGCACACCGGAACACACACACACGGAACAGGCGGCGCACCCTTGGGAAATAGTGGCCTTTGTGTGTGTGTGTTGCTATCGGAGTGCACATGCAACAAGGTGTGTTCGGGATGAGGGCCATAGAAAGAGTGCTACAGCTCGTAAAGCACTTAGCTGATTGCGTGCTCACGCGTTGGCTTGCTTTGGTCACTGAGTCAGTCCGACGCACACACTGAAACACAAAGAAAAAAAAAACCAAACATGTTATAATACGCGTTCAGTCAATATATTATATGATGATGAAATTGGCAAAACTCCATTTAAAAAAAATATTCTGGAGAATTTTGGGTGGTACTTTTTTTTATTTTATTTTTTTAATTAATAAATGACATTTTCCGGGATGAATTTTTTTCAATAAATGTTTCTTAATGTAAAAATTCGAGACTATTCTGGAGGAAGAAATAACTTTTTTTTTTCAATTGTCAAAATTCTATTAAAAATATTTTTAGGAAAAAAAATCTAATCAAGTCAAATTTCTATGAAAGAATTTCGGAGGGAAAAAAATATTATTTTACATTTTAAACTATAAACAAATCTATACAAGATAATTTAGAGGAAATAATATCTTATTTTTCATTATTAAATTAAAGAAATAAGTCAAAGTTCAATAAAAATATTTTGGAGAATAAATAACTTGTTTTTGAATTTTTGAAAATTCTGAAATATATTCAACAAAAGAACAAAATGATTTTTTCCCCAAAAGTACATCTTAAAAGTTTCAAGGGGGTGGAGGGGGTCAAAATTCTATACATGAAAAAAAATACTCTGGAGAAAAATATATCTCTGAGTCAAATTTTTATGAAAAATGTCTGGAGAAAAATATTGTTTTAGAAATATAAAAAGTCTATAAAATATTCAGAAGAAAAACACATTACATTGTTTTCATGATAATGTATTTCTCAACTGTCAAAATTCAACAACCAAAAAGATATTCTACCGGGGGGGCCTGCACTAAATAAACTGAACGCCATTCAAATAACCCAAACTGCAAAGTCACTGTAATGCATTTATCACTCACTTATTAACACATGCAGTCACTCTACAACAAAGTAACTAACTAGTTATGGATTTAGAAACATCAAACAGTGATAAAAGTCCATTTGTAACAAGCAAACAGGCAACAAACAAAGGTGACAAATTGGCACGATCGTGAACCAGATAGTTGCATTGCTTTTAAAAGATAATCATCTTTAAAAAGAATGATTTGATTGAACAAATGAACCCAGATGTTGTTATTTGGGGGGCAAATTTTAATGATATACTGCAGGGGACATTCTTGAAAACTTTTAAATAAAAACAATAAAAATTGTATTTAAAATTACAAATTTAATGAAGAAAATCAATAATAAAATAATATTAGCAAGAAAAGTAATAATACCTATTTGCACAATAAAACAAAAATAATTAAAACACAAGTTCCAATTTAAAGAGATTACAATTTGGATAAATTTGGTTCAAGTAAGATTGGTCTCATTTGGAGCAATTGTTTTTAATAGTTTTCCAGTTTATTAGTTTACATACTGATGATCAATATGCTAAATTTAAATGACACTAGGGTATCTTTTTGGGCATGAGCTTTTGAGTAGCAGTGTTTGAATTCAATCAGCAAACTGTAGCGAGACAAATATAGCGCAATTAAAATACTCATCTATTATACAACGACGCCACAAAGGAATAAATAGTAGTAAACGTACTTTCTAAAGTCAACTTGGGGTTTTAGTGAGTTTCAGCGAGCAGCCATTTTTGAGTAGAAAAAATAAAGAGAGAGAGAGAGAGAGAGAGAGAGAGAGAGAAAGAGAGATATTTTCACTCCTCACAGGCGCCGCGAAAGGCGGAGCTTGCAGCGGGAGCCTCCGAGCGTCCTCCCCGGCCAACGACGTCTGTGGGCGGGCCTGTGGACTCGGCGAGCGGGGGAGCGCGGCGCCTCTCTCGCAGCGTCCCGGTTGCTCCTTCCTCATTCGCCGTAGTGGCGGCGGCCCCGAGGGTGCATTCGGACGGACACACGCGCAGCACACGACCCGGGCCCGGAGCCTCGCTTCGGGGGGGGGAAGATCTGAGAGTTCTTGGGTTGTTTTGTTTCCCCCCCTTCATTTTGTTTAAGTTTAAATGCGGAAAAACAAAGGGGAGACGCTGTGCAAGTTTGGAGGTAAATGGAAGGCGAGACCAAGTTGGACAAAAGCTCAAGTCGGTATACACTGGCCCTATTCTTTACTTCCTGACTTCACTTGACTCTTCCATTCATGCTCAACATTCCAATGTCTTGTCTTTCCATTGCTGTACATTATGTTGCCTTCATTCCACTCTCTTTGAATGCGTTCTGTGTCCTGTCCACTTTTCCCTGCACTTCTCCTTCTGCATTGGATATTTTTTTTTCTCTCGGACTCTATTCTATTTCACCAAGTCTGTTTATGGTGAGTGGAACAAACAAATACTTGTCCAATGCTGCACCCCAGGTAGCTACTGTCCATGGAAATACCAAACAAACAAATTCGACAGTTTAAAAAGGTGTGCCCAATTCGGTCGACCGGTCCCCGCCGCCAGTTTCGAGACATTCTGTGGACTTTGAAACCTCTTGCTGTCTTCATCGCATATATCATATTTGGTTTGCAGCTATTTAAAAAAAAAAAAAAAGCTGATATTCAAACAGGTTGCCCGCGTTTTTGTCGTGAGTCACTCACTTGGAAAACAGTGGACCAGTGTGTCTAATTACAAGGCGGAAAAGTCGGTATTGTGGTAAGAATTTCTTGCGGTGCGTCTTTTTATGGATGTGGTCTATGTTGGGGGAGCCACGGGCTGAAGTAGTTTCATTCCGTTCTGGGAGATCGTGGAAAAAGTCCATTCATGCGCTGCGTTACATCCTGGAATTTGCAAACAAAATATTGCAGTAAGGCCAAGAAACCGCAGGGGGGCAGCATTGCAGGTTCGACATGAATCATTTTCAAGGACACCTGGCGAAGAAATAATATGTAAATCAGTATTTTTCAAGAAAAAAAAAAATCCCGACGCATCATGAGATAAAAGTTGCAGCAGCTGCGAAGAACAAATTGTCAATGTACGAGAAAAATCTTGGAAACTGTTGGGATAAAGTTGTAAGATTACAAGAGTAAAGTTGTAATACAGAAAGTCCCAAATGTCACGAGAAAAAGTTGTGAGGAATAAATCATAATTTCCCAAGAAAGTTTTTTTATCATTATGCGGGAAAAGTTCAAAATATCACAAGAGTTGTCAAATCGTCATTTTACGGGAAAATATTACGAATGGGAATGAAGTTGCAATAGTTTGAGAATTACGTTGTGGTATAAAAAGTGCTGATAACACAAGTAAGCATTTTCATCATATGAGAAAAAGGACCTAAACATTGTGAGAAAAAAGTGAGTGTTCTTCTTTTGACTGTTTATCCCGTTCAATCAATGTCCGGAAATGCATCGGTGACTGAGGCTCTCCTGGCATTCCGGCTCCTAAATTGATGCGTTTTTTTTTTTTTTTTTTTTTTCCTCTCTTTCTTTCACTTCACTCAAGATGGGATGTATCTGAATCTTGGTCGTAACTCAAATTTGGGCTGGCAGCAGCACAAACGGAAAACAAACGGAGCTGGAACTCGGAACTGGAAACTCGGGGCACTCGTAAGTCAAGGTGCCACGAAAGTCCCACAAAAGCGTTCAAGGGTCTTTCGTTAGGTTTTGCGCCCTGGACCGGTCGCGTCCACACAATGAACTCGACCTTGAGTCCAACCTTTTGTGCGGCACTCAACAGTTCCGCCGAGGCGCGGGACACGTCGTGCGTTGTTTGCACTCGTCCGTCCGAGCGCGTTAACGCCAGCCGCCGCTGAAGAGCGGTGACGGCGCAGCGCATAAACTGGCTCGTCCCTCCCAACCTGTTCTCAGGTATTCCTCGCTCGGCCGAATTATCTCACTAAATGAACGCCAGGTATGCCCGATCGGCGCGAGTGGGCGAGGCGGGTTAAGAGACCACAGATAAGTTCGCGATTGGGGAAAATGACTGGCAGGTTACTGATTCACGTGATGAGACGGAAACCGATTTTTTGGGGGCGGAGGTGACCGTCTTCTGGTGACCTGCTTTTCACGTCAGTGTCAACACAGGAATGCCAAGAATGAGCTCATCTCAACATCGGCCTGAGAAACCTGGCAGCGGTTGAAGGCCTGACACTGATAACAAAAAACAAAACAAAACAAAAAACAATGTTAGCGACAGTTTGGAGCCTTAAATGCAAACATTTGAAAACGGGCGCTCGACACGCAAGCGTTATTTTCCATCTAAATGTGAAAAATGTTGAAAATGATGGACATGCGCACAGGTATCTGGCCATGAGCGATTGTGTCAAAGTAAATGTACGTTGTCTTCATTCCATCAAACTCGAACCTGTACGTATGCCAACCGAGGTAGTCAAAAGAGGATTTCAGATCAAGTTCCAGGACAAGCATGCGCGTTGTTTTTCTTCATAAAGTGACATCGCCAACTACTGGCCTGCCATGAATATGCCAGCCTTTTTTAAAAAAATGATAAGAGTTCTCCATTTAAATGTGTAAAACGGTGAAACCAAAGGACATTTGCAATTACATCAAAGTAACAAAACAAAGAGCCGGTTACGCTAAATGTACATTAGCTTACTTAGCTAGGTCAACGAGGGCTATTGAAAAAGTGATTTCGGATCACAATCTCGGAGGACGAGCAGTTGGTGAGCATGCACGTCGTGTTTCTTTAACCAACCACTGGCCTGGCATGCATATTACAACCCTTTCATTCATGAATTCATTATGACGATCGTTGTTTACCCCAAGCAAACGCTCAAGGCCTATAGAAATGCCGCAAGCACGGACAAAATTATCTTAGCTTGTCTGCAACGAGTGATCCGGACGGAACTTTTTTCTTGTGTGGCGTCTGAGAAAGTGGTGAGTGAGCCTTTATTAGTTTTAAGTGATAATGGTTAAAGCGGAATAGATATCACTCCCTCTTTGCCAAATCCTTTCCCCAACCCTTTGTCGAACTTTACCCTAACCCTTCCTCTAATCCGTACTCTGACCTTAAGGAATGTTTTGAAAATATGATGGTCTGTACACGAACCCACAATGACGTTGTCATGTAAACGCGCCTAACGAGCTTTTGCTGAGGTTGCAGTGTCCTCGTCGGAGTCACTCCGCTTTGCCAGGCAACGGGAGGAACAGTGCACGATCCCGATCGCTGCTTCACTTTCAACAGTTTGATGGTGCTGTCAAAACAAAGCAAGCAGGCCATTTTTGTTTGACTATCCTAACGAGTAAACCGGGTGGGAGGACTTGGTTTTGAGAGAACCGCCCAGCAGCGCTTCGTGTTTCCGCAGAAGAGCTCAATCAGGCTTGACACGGAAACCTCTGGCCTCGGCTGGGATTTATTCCACCACGCAACTGAAATGTGATGATTCGGCAGAAAGGATCAAGGCTGAGGCAGCTTGATCGAGTTTGTTGGGAGTTGTGCAACGATTCCATACAAAGTAGCACGTAAGCCCAGCGTGCTTCCCGGGCCGCTGCGGAAGAGAGGGGCTGACCATAGAGGCCCGGTTCCAACAGCTACGAATGATAGGGAGAAAGCAGGAAGTCGGCCATTTTGCTCCCAGATGACTCACCGGCCAGAAAAAAAAATAAATAAAAAAAATAACACTTACCTGGTGAGTCACTCGGGTCACTCTGTAAACTCGGCTCTCCCTGCCTTCCCTTATGTCCCCCTTGCTATCACAACAACATTGTGGAAAGGCTGCACGCTCTTTAAGTTTGAACAAAAACACCCGAACGCTCCTAAATAACAAGTATCATTTGTACACACACCGACAATCCGCCTCGCAACATTGTATGACAGACTGTACGTTTCCATGGCGACGTATCCACACGGTCAAAAAAACGCACGCTGCAGCAAGTTGCTGAACAGGATTGTGCTTTTTGTCTTTTGTCACTTCTGACTGATAACAAAGACAAAAATCGGACTTTTGGAGCATCCCCGCGAACTGGAATTCTCGCTGAAACACGAGAGAGAGCGCCAAAGTTTCAAGCCTCAAAATGCAGAGTGAACTGTCACGAGGAGCTCGTAAAGTCAGAGCGCCGCCGCACGAGACGTCTCGTACGCAGCTATTCGAGCCAAATTCAATTGAAAACTATTAGGGTTGACCCGGTTGGCTCAGCTGATTGCACTGCGCTGCACTTGGAATGCAGCCTCGGGGGACATTACCAGTTCCCTAGTAAGAGTTTGGCAAAGTACAGTATGAGTCCTGGAATTCGCCCTAAAATGGCTCCTCTAAACCCAAACGGTCAACTTCCTGTTCCATTTCAGGCATGGGTCTTTGAGACTCTTTTGTGCATCCCGTTGTGATAGACATGTCCACCTAATTTCGTGTTGATCGGGGCAACTGCTGTCAGGGGCTGATTGACTTTATTGTTTAATTGACTTTAACTGAGGAGGTTAGGAGGCAGGGGGTTGTTCTGTACCATTAAAACATACATTTTCATCACATTCGTCTTAATAATGGCATTTTTAAGATGCCCCTATGATAACTAGCGCTACAGCTCGTTATTAGTCAGTTCATTGATTAGTTAACAGGTAGGCGACTTGTCTGTCCTTGTTTTGATAAGTTGCGATCTTTCTTTCACAAATGTAATTGTGGTGTTGATGCCAGCGCACAAGTATGTACAGTAATTACACTTGATGAAACAAGTTTATTTATTTACATTGTCTTTTATTACGTTTTATACGTATGTTTTATTAGATGTTTTGATTCAATACAGTGAATCGGGGGGGGGGGGGGGGGGGGGGGGACGGGAACGGATTAGATAGCTAGCTAGTAGAGACTTTATTCATCCTGTGAGGAATTAGTGGCATTTCAATTCATTCATTAATTCAAATTAATTCCGGCAATTTCAGCGGGGAAAATTGACTCGTAAAGAGAGTTACGAGATTGGTCAGAGAACGAATTAAACTCCGAAATCAAGGTACAACTGCACTTAACGATGAACATTGTCATTAAAAGAAGAGCGTTTTTGGCAAACCGACACTTGCTTTTCTGCTTTCATCGCCAAGTGACGGTGTCTATTTTGCAACGTATCCAACATGCCGTCCCCGCTCCGACGGCTTCCGGCTGTGCCGAGTTGACTCAGCAGGGATCTTAGAAAGAGAACCTGTCCATACACCTCTGCATACCTTTCCCTTTCAAATGTTTCCACTTTCTGCTCACCAATTCTCGCTCTGCGTTTTTCAGCGTATTCAACATTGACGCGGTCCCTTTTTCTCCTGCTTTTGCGTTGTAGAATTTTGCATTCCCCACCAACGACCCTGACTTTGACCGACCATGGCTCACCGGTCTCAGAGTTCGTCCATTGGTGATAACCCACTGGACCCAAACTACCTGGCCCCGCACTACAAAGAGGACTACCGACTTGCCATCGATGCGCTGATAGAAAATGATTTATCGGTAAAAAATCATTCAGGGCTATTTCAGGCATGTCTGTGTCAGAACTATGCGTTGATTGCGTTTCCTGTCCCACCAGGGGTACTATGACTTCCTCCAGGGCGCAGACGTGGTCAGCTTCCTGGCACAAGTTGAAATCGAGCACATCAAATCCACCACCCAGGAACCCGCTCACACCCACAGTGTTCCCGACCTGAGGTACCCAGAGGCGGGCCACAATACGGAGGGCTCGTCCGACACCTACTGGCCCATGCAGTCCGACCTGGCCGCCCCGGGCCTGGACCTGGGATGGCCGCTGACCCAGAACAGCTTCATCGGACCCACGGAAGTCACCACTCTGGTGAACCCGTCGGAGCCCAACATGCCGAGCATCAAGGAGCAGGCCAGGAGACTCATCAAGAATGCTCGCCAGGTCAGAAAACGTTCCGATCCAGTTTCCTTGGATGAGGTCCTCCTGGGAGGAGTATGGCACCCGAAGAGCAGCTTAAATCATTCCACATAAACGGGCTAACAATGTGTAGGTTTGAACTCAACTTAGGAAGCCACGTGAAAGCAAGTGTGGAACCACACAGCATGTCATAAATCAACATGTGGTATCCTAGCTTGTCTTTATCACACATTCTGAACAGCCAGAGCATTGCCTGACTCGTTTATGTTTGGGTCATCTTATCTCCCTTTGAGAATAATTGTACTTTGTATCTGCCACTGCCAACTTTGCCGCCGCACCCTTTCCGACGAAGGTCTGGTTGGCTGGCAGGCTTTTGGAGAAGGCGGAGGAGGCGGTAATTTAAGACGAGATGCACACGGCAGATGTCACGACTCATGAGCAGTTACAGTGGGAGGAAAGAGTATGTGGACCCTTTGGAACTTCTTCAATTTCTGCATACATTGGTCAGGAAAATGTGGTCTTGATCTTCAGCTAACTCGCAAGAATAAACAAACAGCATTTGCTGAAATGGACACCACACCCCAAAAAAAATAAATAAATAATCATATTTGTATAGAAAATAAAGGCCACGTGTCCAACAGTGAAAGCTCAAAAGAGGATGGGCGTTGCAACAGGACAATGATCCAAAACACAGAATGGCATCAGAAGAAAATAATACATGTTCCGGAGTAGCCCAGTCAAAGTCCTGACCTCAATCCGATTGAGATGCTGTGACATGACCTCGAGAGAGCTATTCACACCAGAAATCCCAGGAATCTTGCTGAATTGCAACAGTTTTGTAAAGAGGAATGGTCCAAAATGTATGCTAACTAACCATTGTGCAACTACAGGAAACATTTGGTTGAGGTTATTGCTGCCAAAGCAGGGTCAACCAGTTATTAAATCCAGGGGTTCACTCCCTCTCCTGTGAATGTTTGTGTTACTTTCTATAAAAATTTGAAAACATATTTTTTGTGTGGTATTAGTTTGAGCAGTTTGTTTATTCTTAGGATTGGGATAAAGACCAGACCACATTTTCTGACCAATTTATCCAAAAGGGTTCAAATACTCAACAAACAAGTCGGACTACGTAACTTGTACAACAAGTAAGTCAGCAAGTAAGGACTAACTTTATTTTTCAGGTTATCGCAGTGGTGATGGACACGTTCACCGATGTGGACATTTTCGCCGACCTCTTGGACGCGACAGCGCGCCACATTCCTGTTTATATTATTTTGGATGAGCAGGAAGCCCACAACTTTGTCTCCATGGTGATCAACTGCAAGGTCAACTTGGACTTAATCCAAGTAAGTGTTTTGTCATGCGTCAATCATCCACGAAGGTAGGCCTGCCTCAATACCATGAAACGTGACACATTTTTTATTGATCTGCTTTACAGATGATGCGTGTCAGGACTGTGGCGGGAATAACATATCAATCCCGAACAGGGAAGTCATTCAAGGGGCAAATGAAAGATCGTTTCCTATTAGCTGACTGCAGGGCTGTACTCAGCGGTAATTACAGGTGAGTTCTATTCCTCGCGATTTCTGATTGCTTTCTTTCCAGTTGTCATATGATGAAGACAATTTCCTCGGTATTTTCTCACAGTTTCATGTGGTCGTATGAGAAGATTCACCGCTGCATCGCTCACCTTTTCCTCGGCGAGCTGGTGGCCACGTTTGACGAAGAATTCCGCATCCTTTATGCTCAGTCGGAGCCCCTCGTCGTTGACCCGTCGGATGGAACGCTCGCAATCCCGGACACCGGCAGTTACCTAACCAGACAGTTAGGCGTAAAGAGGACCCAGTCCTTACGGAACGCCCTGGGCATCCGGAGGCAACCAGAGATAACTTCGAGCTTCCCATACGGAGACCTGGAACGCAACCTGGCTCTTCCCTTCCGGAGAAACGACCCCTTTCGTCACACCATTGAGTACGGGGCAGGACTTATGATCGGGAAGTATACCCAGCAGCAGTTTCGTCCACAGCAGTCCTACTTGGAGCAGGGACGGTCTATCGTGTCCCGGCAGATGGAGATTAGCGGCTTCAAGAGGCACAGCTACGCAGAAGGGACCCAGGAGAATTACATGGCCTCCAGGCACTATATGAAGCACAGAGTCATGAACAATCTGGATGAGACGGACTTCCACAGGTAGAATGCCTTTTCAACCCCTAGTTGTTTCGTATCAACATTCATTGCCCCGTTGCCGCTTATTGAATCTCTGTATTTTATTTACAGGGAACCGAGACACCATTTCGACAGTGAAGGTCCTGGACCAGGTTCTGGCCACGGACACCACGACAGACATCGTCCTCCGCCTCTAGCCATTGACCAGTATTCAGACTCAAGCTCATTCCGCTCAGACCTAGAGCTCAACTCCGGAAACTACGCAAGAGGTTATGCATATCTTTCCTCCGATGATTTAAGCGGACCCGATGGGATTCATGCGCCTCCGGTAGCGGGAAGGTATGGAGGGAGCTCCGCCCAGAAGAGACCAACCATTGGTCAGGCGTACGCTTGTCAGAGCTCACCCACACAGCCCCACCCATCAGACAAGAAGCCATTTCCAAAGCATTCAGATCAGGAGCACGACCAGGATCCGAGCGTCCGGCATGGACTGAGGAACTGGAGGATCCACTCGTATCTGAGCACATACGAGGAAGGTGGAGAAGAAGGTCTGAATCAACCCTTGGGGCCTGACGCATTTGAAGATCCTCCATCTAATCAGGAGCCCAGGGAAAGTTCAGCCACCCGCTTTAGACTAAAAGAGCCACCAAATGTCGCCCCTATGCCCAGAGCGGATATCCAAAAACCACGCTTTGGGAAGCCAAACGTACCTGACCGCACCGGCAAGGATTCGACCACCAAAGATCTGACTTCTTCAGTTTCGCTGCATAGAAGTGAGAAGGAAGTGGAGAAAGAACGGGAAGGAGAGGATAAGTGGGGTTCTGCAAAAGAGGACAGCAGGGAAAAAGAAGTAAAGGAAGGTCATGAGCTCTTCCTTTCCAAACACGACTCCTTCCGCTCACGGATCAACCCGCTCCTTCAGCGTAGCTCGCGTCTGCGCTCATCGCTCATATTCTCATCTTCCAAAGCAGAAATGCACAGCGGGGGCGCCGGTCTAAAATCCGCCACAGAGGACGACGGCAAGTCCTCCATCGTAGCCCAGATCCTAGAGAAGAGGCGGTCGTTGTCTAGAGAACCTTTCGAGTGGAAAAAGATGGCAGAGGAACAGAGTAAGGAGAAGGACGAGGAGAAAAGTGAGGATGCAAAGGAAAAGGAGAAACAATTGACAGACATAACAGCAGGAAAAGATGAATACCAGAAACCTCAAGCGCAGTTAGAGTCAAATCCGAATGTCGAGACCTCCAACACTGTCACGTCATCACCTCTGAACATCAATGACCCTGCCAGTCGACTACAGTATTTCAAAGACCTAGCTGCTAAGCGAAAAGCGTCCAAAATAGAGACTGCAGTCCCACCGCCGGCAGAGAAGAAGCCAGACTATTCTGACAATTCACCCCAAAGTACTACGGCGAGTGCTGCAATTGGTCCGACAGAATCAGACACAAAGAAACCGGATCCCGCAGCAAAACTGTCCGAACTCAATTGGCGATCTTCACTCCCGTCCCCAAAACCGTCTCTACTCTCTCCCAAGCCTTTCGTAAGCAGCGTGAAGGCTCCCGAAACCCACAAAGAGGAGAACTCATTGGACGGTCAGAAGAAAGACATATTCAAGTCTTTAAAGCCCCTTGCATCCCCCAAGATCTTTAAGCGGGACCCGGTTAAGCTTAAGGGAATCAATCCTCGTAGGGTCTCCTGTGGCGAGGATATCATGACGGATGCAACAGACTCCGAGAAGTGCGAGCTGAAGAAGACTCGCTCTCATAGTTCCTCCACTCTGCCGCACGACGAATCCAAGGAGAAAGTTATGGGATCCAACACATCCATCAACACGCTGAGCGAGGGAAAGGGTGACGGCAAGACGCTCGACTTCCTGAAGAAACAGACTCAGAGGCTAAAGGGATTCTTGGGGCCCAAGGATAAGGAGAAGAAGTCCTCAGGCGAAGATCGGGGCAGCATGACCACCGTGAAAGAAATGGTAGAAGATTACACTAAAAAACAGACTAAGGACATGGGATCCCCCGCCGCCGATCAGACCACTGCCAATCACAGGACGTCGCCGGGCACGTCAGGCTCGTCACGGTACCAGCCCTCTGGGAGCTCGGTACTGTTCAGCAGCAACCTCCGCGACGACACAAAGGTCATCCTGGAGAAGATCTCGGCAAACAGTCAGAAGAACCGCCATGAGCGGGACGAGGACGGAGACCGCGAAGCTAAGGACGACTTCTCCGCCAAGAAGAACTGCTTGCTGCGACCCCAAGGTGTTGTCCAGGAGAGGGAGGGACTGCTGAAGAGGATAGAGAGCCTGAGGAAGGAGAAGAAGGTCTACAGCCGTTTTGAGGTAGTCTACCGTTGCAAAGATGACACTTGCAGTGCTAATAGGAAGGATATATACACTCCTCACAAAACCGAGGGCTATTGGGCTAACTGGTGAAATTTCACAATTGACCTTAAAATGCACTACAGTCATTTCACCTTCTCTAAATATTTTAATGCACAATTCTAATAGTTCAGTGTTTTAGTCATTTTTGGACAACTTGTTAAGGTGAACGTTCCAGAGCACTTTAGGTTTATCCTAAAATTTCACCCGTAAGCCCATACCGCTATCGTTTTGTGAACAGTGTAGACCTACCTGTGAGTGGTTTGAGGTCTTAGCTGGGCATATGCTGTATGATTTGTGCCAAGTGTATTCCAACTCATGCTGTATGAAAGTCAAAGCTAACGACTGAACGACAGGGGCTCCTCGGTTTACAACATTTCAAGGTTACGAATGTCGTGCAATAAACTACTTAGCGCGGTGGCGTAAGAACAGGTAGTCATGTAACTTACCTTACTTACTGGTTTTCATTTGATTGTTTTATATTTATGGCCTACAAGTGTTTTTACTGCAATTATGACGTTACGGCTGCATTAGCTAAGCGTACAAATCCTGGTTAAATTGCCGTGGTGCAAAAGGCAAACGCTGTACAAGTAGTTGCTGCTGTCCCAGTAGGTGGCTGTTTTCAAACTGTCGCTAACTGTCAAGACTGCAGTACCAAAAACTCAAAGAACGATACCCAGGCACAAAAAAAGTCTCTTTCATGCTAGCTCTTTCCCAGGATTGATGTGGAATTGGTGAAGTCACCCTGGCGATTTGCCAGTAGAAGAAGCGGAACGCCATCAACAAAGTGCAATCGGGAGCTACTAATCGTTCTTTTTTTTTTTTTTTTTTTTTTTTCTGACACGCAACGAAACTTTTAAATTTGCCCCGATGAAAAAATCTCTTAATTGGGCTTGAAACTGGATTATTTTCACACAGTATACGCCCATCTTTAGACGTAAAACGTAGAAATGATGTGAGGAACAGCAGTCTTAAAATAAAACCTTAATCTTTATACCTTCTGTCTGTTTAGTTACCACAATACTTACTGGTGTAATTTCAAGTTAACACATGTAAAATGTTCCAAATAGAGTAATAATTCAGTCACCTCAAGTATGTTTTACCGATTTGTTACCAACTGGGACCGAATGATTCAATTGACACGGCCAAACAACTGCCTTGTTGTTCTTTGAACAGATGGGGAATACTCTGGGATAAATGGGAGCCTGACAGTCGGATGACCACGTGGGCACGAGTCGACTGAAGCGAGACCGTCAAACCCCTAACGTGCCAACGACACTCAGAAGGTTTGCTTCAACAAGACGACCTCTCCTGCTGGATTTTTTTTATTTTTATTTTTTTCCACCCGGAAGAAAGCTTGAAACTACAACACAAACAAAATGCCACCAATTAAAAACAAATCAAAAATAAATCAACGGGTGCGGAATGCGCCTTCTTGCCAAACATCGGTACAACTTTTACCTTGTAAGGCAACCGGAAGTGGATAGTGTGCAAAACAGAAGATGGCAGACGGGCTTGTTGACTGAAAGTGAAAGTGAAAAGAACACGGAGAACAAATGAAAAGACAGGTTTATGCCATTCAGCGACAGAAAAACATACTTTGCCCTTTGTTTCCTTTTTTTTACACTGGCAATATGTTTCTTTGTGCGCTAAAATAAATCTAAACAGAAACATTAAGCGTAAGAGACTTATTAAAACCCACCTGTTATGTCAATCGGAGATGAAACACTTATCCACTTTTAATGTTTGTGTGTTTAATTGGAGCGAAATATGATATAACATGTATGAAATATAGTGGGAGTAAGTGTATATTTGCAAAGAAAGAAACTCTATATATGTTAGGCCAGGGGTGGGCAAAGTATGGCCTGCGAGTCACATATGACCCACTCTGTTCTTTAATTCGGTCCATGGAGCATTTACATGATCAAGAGTCCTGACACATTTGTAGCATACGTTTAGCTGTTTTCCCCCTCTAACTGGTGAATTAACGTGTATGGTTTATTTTGTCTTCATTTTGATCACTACATAATTTGTTAGTTGTCTTATTTTAAATATTAGCTCATTTAAAAAAAAAAATACATATAATTTTAACATTTACACTTTTTTTTAACCTCAATTATGAATGGCCAGGCCAATTTGTCCGATTTAAAATTCAACTGTGGCCCTCTCGAGCACGAAAGTTTGCCCACCCCTGCATTAGACAGTTCTGCCCCCGTTAGCTCCTTGTGTCCATATGCAAATGAAAACATAATATTGAAAATATATAATAAACACAAAATGACAAGAAGGTACGGCCTGCAGAATACATTTTATTGGGATGATCTTTTTGTATTTTAAATATATTTTTTTCTCGATCTTTAGATTTCAAATAAGATCATTTTGACTCACGACATAACAGGAGGGTTCCCCGTGATCTCATTTCGAGCCTGTCGTCAACTTGCAGGTCGGCGCAACGGAGCTAAGCTAAGTGCGGGCGTTTTCGGGGGGCTTTGCGCTTGTTATTTAATGTAAATAAACATGTTTACAGCTTCAACGTGAACTGGAGAAAGTCCGCGTTCCCGCTTTGGAGCGCAGTGCGAAAGGATACAAACGTTTTGCTGACGTGACTCCTGCATTTTGGATGTCTTCAACGATGCCTCTGTCGGATCGTGTGATTAAACCAAAGAATTAGGCTGGTCTAGTTTTTTTGAACAGTTTTATATGCGGGATTGTACATATTCAAAAGAATTAATTGGTTGGCTGTTTTTAATTAACAAATACTTGTCACACTGTAGTATCAAAGTATTTTGTATTCATATTTGTTTTTTTGTTTTTTTTAAATACAATTTGAATACATGGTCATTTAGTATTGAAGTATGCTGCAAATACTTTTATTAAACCTTTTCCAAGCCACTGATGTTCGTCTGTGCACTTTCACAAATACATGAACGACAACGCATTGGCTTAACATGAACTGAACAACATTGCACGTGAAACAGGCTTGAAACACAAAATGAAGTGTGGGGGGAAATCCCATAGATTTACCAGGGGAACATTTGACAGTTACCGTGGGTCAACATGGGACAAACGGAGGAAAATACTCTTTTTTTCTTTGTCTTTCTTCTTCCATTAAAGTACCGGTAAACGAGCACTTTTAACTCCTCCCGGTTTATGTCGTCAGGCGATCTAACGTCTCACATTCTGCAAGAGCGACGGAACAAGAGTTAATGGTTCGGAAAGAGGAAAATAAGACTTGGCGTGCCTGGAAAACAAATGTGTCCTGAGGTTTATTTACCTTGAGTCAATGCTCTGCTTCAATGTTTCGGCTGGGAATCTTTCTGGAAATCAAATAAGAGTATGTAAATTATTCACAGTATAAAAAGGTGTGTGTGTGTGTGTGTGTGTGTGTGTGTGTGTGTGGGGGGGGGGGGGTCAAATTACAATGATGGCGTGCAGTTGCTTGTGCAGCTCAATCAGTTGATGGAGTTGATTCTCAAACTTCATCCTGTAGTTTACACACTTTTTTAAGAAATTACTGTAAATGTAGTTATAAATCATCATGGCTAATAATTACAGTTAATATGCACCGTAACTTGCGCCGTTTGAGCTTCAGCTCCTGGATTTCACAACGGTGCTGCGCCAAGAGTTCTTCGCTCTTCCTGTTCTGCTCGGCAAGACTAAAATGGCCGTCAGGAGTAAAAAAAAAAAAAAAAAAAACTTCACACACATGGCCACGAAATCTTTGAGTCGTAATAGAATGAACTTGCATAACTGAGGCATTTTATGTGTTCTTTTCATATTTTAACAGTTCCCAGGTGTCTTCAAACACGTATGTGATGTGCTTCCATCGAAATACGAATGGAATTATGGCACAATGCATGAACAAGAATGAGAACACATTTTGACCCCTGGCTGTAATTTGCCTGTTTTGCGGGGGCTCATGTACCGTAAATTAGCCAGTGCTTACCCTGTCTCCCTCTACTGTGGGGCCCAATGCCGGGTACAGTTTTCGTTATGATGATTAGGGGGAGAATTCTTTTCACTCGTGGAGACAGCGCTTCATCACCAAACTGCCCAATGACACGTGTCAATTTGCGTAGGGACGTGTGCCTCCAACCACTGAAGCTCTGCAACGTCATGGGCGGAGTAACCCAGTGTGGGGGCGGTATCATGTAAATTAACCACACTGTTACCTCATAATCCGGCAAAATCCAGAACGGTTTACTCACGGAAACATTTTAGAAAATAGGGGGCTCGCAAAAGATGTACTTGGTTGTTCATTTTTCTCACTTAATGGCTGGGCAGGGACACGAAAGAACCAACTACTTGTATACTAGCAATTACAAAAGTTAGTTTTTCATGGTAAAGGTATGTTCCCTTATTTTACACAGTAGAATACAAAGACGACTTGGAGATGGCCATGGTAAATCACTGCCACCGTGCGAAACTAACAAATGCTCATCTTACAAAATGAATTATGCGGAATGTCTTCAGGACTTCGAGGTATGTCGTTCCTCCGGTTGGAGTGCGCAAGTTCACCTGACAGACTCGCGCTTGGATTCCTCGCACTGGAACTGCAGCTTCTGTGACAATTCTAGAGGAAAAGAGACTTTCTTTTTTTTTTTTTTTTTTTTGCCAGATTGAGTGGCAGTTTCATGAACGGAACATGAATATGCAAGTACCTTTCTTTTCTTGACGGGTCCTCTCCAGGTGGTAGGCCTCTGTTTGCACTGAAACAACAACAGTGACTTTTCTACATATCTCGTCCATAATTCCATTGCAAACGCTCCCAGCAAAAGACTTTTGAGTGGAACCTCCAAACATGCTACATCACACTTTTTCCATAAAAATGAGTCCAAATAAAAACTATAGGTCTCACAAGAGTTTACCCACTGTTGTATAAAACACAGCAAAACTATTATTTTAGTGATAGTGTACTTTACTAGTGTCTCACAAATGCTGCTCAGCCTTGTGATGTTTTAATGCAAAACAGACGCTTTCCTAGGTCGCGGTAGTGTTTATTTCAATTTCTATGGTAGCATGCTTACTGCTGTTACATTACACACACAAAAAGCACGGAAAAAAAAGAAAAAACAAAGGAGCATATTTTCCAGAAAATTCTGGTTCAAAATTATTGCGATTTAAACACAAACGTTCCCACTGGAAATAATGTAAAGTGAATTCAAGCTGTGGCCATCATACTTTAACTTTGTTTATTTACTGTTTTAAATGTATTTTATTGATTGACTTACTTACAGTTAACTTAGAACTTTATAAATGACCAATTTAAAATTATGGCGAGGGAACAGGGAGGTGTTTGACTACTATACTGCCCCCTGGCGACAATTTGTGGGCATTACTGAATATAAAAAAAAACTGACAGTCATTATTCAAGGATTTCGCAGGGTTTCTTTGATTTTTTTTAGGTGTATCTTTTTCTGAATCTAAATTCGTATTACTTTTGGGAGTGTATTTTTCCAGGAAATAAGACCACATAGTAGAACTTTTCGAGGTGAGAGTTTCACTTTGGAGGTCACATACAGTCTTGAGTTCCTTACGTGTAGCCAGCTCCTTCTGCAGACACTCACTGACTGATTTCCTCTCCATAATTTCTTCTTCCAGGATTGTTTTGCCTTGAAGAAAACATTTTACATGACTCACAAAAAGTGAGGGATATTAGGCTTTTGGGTGAAAAACTTCAGGATGAACCTAAAATGCACTATATCATTTTCAGGTGAATTTAATTTGAGTTTCTGTAAACTTCTGAATGCGCTGTTCACTGTTTCATTACTTTTTGCATTAGTTGATGTTCTCTATCAAGAAGCTGAAAGGCAAAATTCACAACAGATATTTGATCCATGAAAAGGATGACCCATAAACCTCTCTGTGACTCTTCCATGTCAGTTAAGTTAAATGTATTTAACTTAACTGACATGACATCAAATCATCAATGCATTCAAATTCAGCAGATGTTATTCGACAGATTCAAAAGGTTCAGAATGGCTCTTGATGGATGGTGTCGCCCACCAAGAGTGGAGATACTAATCATATCTCATAGCACTCCATTCATCATGCTCTGATACTCCATTGCTGGAGTAACAGGTAAGGATATACCTCACTGACGATAGCATGTTGCTAAGTAAACCGCTGATTTGACTTGCAGGCACAGCCCCATAAGTCACGGTTTCACGTTGCTATGGTAATCTTCCCTTGAAGAAAGAACACTTGATATCTACGTTTTCAAAATGGATTGGAACGAGACACATTCACGACTGGAGCTTAATTTCTGCTGCTATTTCTTTTACGTTTAATGTCTAAAATATGCAAAATATGGTATGACGTCATCGCAAGCGCGCGTTCTTATTGGCGAGCAATAAATAACGCCGTGAATCGAAACTTCAACGGGGATATTTTCACTCTAACTTGACGTTCCATCTTTTAATTAGCCAATAAAGCACACAGCTGGCACGTGTTATGTCAGGTTTGCTGTTTTAACAAATAAATACGTTAAAACACGCCGACATACAAAGCGGAAACGGAAATACGATCCATGAGCACTTCCGTTCAGGCTAGGCTAACAGAAGAAACGAAAATGAACGTTGTGTCATAAATACGTACTATACACACCATTAGCCCACCGAATAGCACCTTACTATTTTTTATTAAAGTTTTTTTTTAATAACAGTCGACGTAAAAGCGGGAATTGCTTTCCACTTCCGAGGCTAGCCAACGTAATACAGTATAAAAAAAATAATGTGACTGATTTTCTGATTGTATTTACTGCATTGAACAGATACTATGCGTTTATTTGGATAATACACGTAATATTTTCAGAATAACATTGGCCAACAGAAATACTGTACAAGCAAACGTAAGATATGATAACTTCGTCCAGAAGATGTCACTGCTGAGTCTGAACTTTCCACAACAGACCAACGTCCACATAGCAACAAATATGACAATTTCCATCAACATTTATTGTAAGATTGATTACCAAACAAGTCATTTAAAACATATGTTTAAAAATGTGCGATCGGTCACCTTGTTGCAGCCTCGCAAGTTCGCTCTTCAGCTGTTCAATTTTGGGGTCCTGCGTGCCTCCACCTAAGAGGATAAATAGATTAAATAACTTAAAATGTGTTTCTCTTTGTGTAAAGTCAATGTTAATAGTACATTTAAATTTTAAAGTCATTTTAGACAAGCTCGCCTGCTTTCACTTTAATGATGTCTTCCATGTTGAACCCTGTTCCGAGACATTGCAGGAAATTATCCCCAAATATTTGTTAAACGTTTAACTACTCAGTCAACATTCAACAGTCAAGAGACCCACTATTTAATAATTCATATATTAGTATACTGATATATTGGCCGTTAAGCGCCACATTTGACGTACAACGAGAACTTCTTAGCTTTAGCTTAGCCACTACATTGTACTAATGTGCTAAAATTAGCCGAGTAAGCATAGCCACATTTGAAATATCTATTAAAACAGCACAGTAAGAGTGAAAAAAACCACAAGTTTCACTTAAGCGATACACAAATATGTTACTCATTTAGAAGCACATCACTTCCGTTCTTTTACCTAACGAAGCTATTACTTGTTCTTTTATCTAATGAAGCTACTTTGATGCGAGTAGCCGCCATTTTTGCGACGCTAATACCTATTGGCAACTAGCACCTCGTATTTTTATGTTCTACCAAAGTATTGAATATGTAAATCGACCCACCTGCTGAATAACTCATTTTTATATCCAATGAACTAAGAGTTTTTGCTGAAATTGTCCCGTTTGTTGAGCTGGTGTTATGTCCCCTTCGTCCACTGGAACTTTTGAGATAAGGAGCAAAAAAATTAATTAAATAAATAAATAGGAAGACACATTTTACATAATAAAAGATCCACTTCACTGGAAATATTTACTTACGTTGGTGTTAAAGGCTGTTCCTTCAAATTAATCGACATTACAAGTTTCAATGTGACAGCACTGTATTAAGTGGTTTGCAAATCTGCTTCACAGTTGAATGGTTCTGGGTTCGAATCTCGTGGAGTTGCATTTTAGCTTCATTGAAGACAAATTGCCCTTCGCTGTGAATATGAATGTGTTTGTTTATGGCTGACAACCAGTCCAGAGTCTACCCTGCGTCTCTCGCCAAAAGTTACCTGAGGTACAGTAAATTGAAGCAAATGAAAGGATGGCATTACATGTTCCACATGGTATGTTTTTAATGAAAAGCCGACAGCGTGAGGAGGAATGCAGTTCCACTCAAATTCAATGCATTATTACAATCCAAACGAGTACCAGGCCTATACACATCAAAGCACTTCTATGTACACTTACACTTTTGCGTTAGATACAAACATCTTTGCCCCCAAAAAATAAATCCTCCCAATTAAAAAAAATTACCATGTGCTGACAATGCACCTGCGACAGGCCATGCACGGGATGACAAATAAAATTAAAGAGAATTAAAAATACTGCGGGAGACCGCAGTAGTACCTTCAGTGTCACCTTGTAACCAGTGTTGAATCATTTCCAGTTCTGCGTTAGTAACGCAAGTGTCATAAATGTGAAACTCAAATAAATAAGTTCTCATGCATTTGTCTTCACTGCGTCTGACTTTGTTACCAGTGTTTATTCATTTCCAGTTCTGAGTCAGTAACTTAAGAGTCATCTACATGAAGCTCAATAAATAAATAAGTTATCATGCATTTTGTCTTCACTGCATGTGTGAATCCAGCGTTCAGCTAACTTCATTAACAGTCACCCCAAACCCCCGAAAAAAAATAATAATAATAATTCAAATGACGAGCACATTACCAATACTTCACACTAATGGAAACATGAAAAATACAGCACTAAAAAGAAAAACGTTCACTTCGCGCCGATGACTAGGCAGGAAGAGAAAGGGGGAAAAAATAACAATGAGGAAAGCTTGTTTGTCGTACATCATTCTCGTGCCTTTAAAAGTTTAATTACCACGCTGGAAAAGTCAGAGCAGGGGCATCCTAAGTCTGGCTGCGGGGCCATTATTCACCTTTTTAATTAAAGACCAGTGGTATAATGTGAAAATACAATTTGGAAAAACAGCCAGAACATGCAAAGGCTCACAAGGGGAAAAAGTGGAAATGTTACTAAAACCCCCAAATGACTCGTGTAGATTTTTCCGAAAACAAACACAGTGCAGCTCAGCGATACGCTTTTGAGTTATATGTCAAACTTGTTAACTCATTTCAAAGGCTGTCACAGCAATGTGAATGGAGGCCATTTGTGTTTTTACAGCTTAACAATTCTGTTTAAACAGCTACTCTTCTGCGTCATTCATTTCTTAAATAGGCATGATTGATGTTGCACTATACAGAAAATGAAAACATTTAAGCTGTTATATATTATTAAATATTTAGTATTTTATTGTATAGTGTAAATTTATATGTATTTTTTGATAATCATTTATTGGAGAATTTACTGCAAGCAATTCCCGTTTTTTTTTAACTTTTCACTGGAAACTTTGCAGCATTTTGTACTCTTGTACCAAACCGTGAGTTTTAACATGAAGGTACATACCGAATTTTTTTAGTGCATCGTTAAGCAACAATTAAGAACAAATTACTTTGTTTCTACATTTCATTGGTTTTAGCACCTTTAATTAACCAAAGGCTCGTAAAATATCAAAAATGGCCCACGCATCCTTCAGTTCTGGACACCCCTGCCTTAAAGCAACACATCCCCAAATGTGTGTAGAGTGGCATTCGAGTATAGTGGTACACGCAACCATTTACAGCTGGGACTAACAAGAAAGAGCTATTCACTTGTACCTATAGAAACGGGCGTTGTGTTTTTCTGCCATTGCCATGCAGTTACAGGAGGAGGGATAGTTCCAGTTCTGCGTGCCAAACAGCCACGGGATAAAAGACGCGCCCTCGTGCTGAGCCAAAACGTAGGTCGACGACTGGGTGGCGTTGCCGGCGGGCAACTATTTTGTGTTAGTAGAAGCGCGGGGAGCGTTAGAAGCGAGAGAGACCAACCATTCGGGCGACACCGGTGAAAAAAGTTCATTAATTTAAAGAGCATAATGGAGGAAGGGGAGGAAAAGAGACAACAACAAAAATGGAAGGAACCCCCCCCCCCCCCCCCCCCCGGGCCCACATTCTCCCTCCTGGCTCATTCGCGGGAGCGTCCCACAATGGCCAGGATGTAGAGGAAAATGTTGATGATGTCCGTGTAGAGGTTGAGAGCGGCGAAGACGTACTCCTCGGGGCTCAGAGACACCTTCTTGTTGCCCAGGAGCAGCTGGGTGTCCACTGCCAAGAACTGCAACAACAGAAAGACCATTAAACAAATTCTAGTAGGCAAGTGTTTATTTTTACCCCCCACCACAAAAAAAACTCACGCAGGTGAACAAGAGGGCGCCCAGCGAGGCGTAGACGATGTGCAGGATCTTGTGGCGGATGAACATGCACAGGATGCCGAAGAGGAGGAGGACGATCAGGCACACGAACAGCACGCCTTGACAGGAAGTGAAGTCATATTTGCTCTGAAGAAGAACACAAAAACGCAAATTAAATTAATAACCGCAAATGGAGCGGTGGAGGTGTTCCTAATATTTTGCCCCTTTCGTGTCGCTTGAGTGGAACGTACAGCCAAATGGCGCAAAAGTGATACAATGTGACTTCAGAAAATCTGGCGAGACTTCAGATCCCTGAGCATTGAAATGATTAACTCTGCAAGTGTGCCTTTTATTTGGCTTTCTTTTTGTTTTTGCCTTTAATTCTTCCCAAAGTCAGTAGTTAAATCATCATCTTCGAGTTCTTTGAGCCATGAGTGATGCAATAAATAAAACAATGAGGTGACTAAATTCTTTAAAAGCCAGAACAGGCTGGCCAGTTCCTACAGCACCGAAAAATTACAGCCATCCATTTAAAAAAAAAAAAAAAAAAAAAGCTTACTTCAAATATATCTAACTTAATTTTGACCAGTTTTTGCCCCCCAAAAATCCAGATTGTCAATCTTGAGGCGACATAATGCCTCCCGCAGAATGAAGGAAGAGGCGGAGTTTTCCAACACTTCTCAAACAGTTTCAAGCGCATTAATACATTTCTTCTTAAGCTGTATGGGGAAAAAATTAAACAAAATTCACAGACAATGTGGGGAGAGACCCAAAATTGTCTGTACGGTTCATTTATATTTTATGGAACACAATTCATTCCCTTGATATTATTTCCTGCAGGTGTACCTAATGCTGTGTCCACTGACTGTGTAATACAGATCCCTCCCAATTCAAAGCGAACATGATAATAATAATTCTAATCATGATTTGTGTTGTCTTGACCTGTAGCGAGAAGAGGACCACGGTGAAGCAAACCACAGCGGTGATGCCCACGGCCATGATGACGGCGTCTGTGTCGTAGAAGCTGGCGATCATGCCCACCATGTAGGAAAGGCTCAGGGTCAGAATGGACTACGAGATGGGCGGGAGGGGGAAAAACACGGTCAAATAAGGACTAGTAAACATTTGGCGCTGTGGTTGTTTTTGCTCTCTTTTTCTTTACCAGCGCCACCAAGTTCCAGGGGTGCTTGCGGCGGAACTCCCCGCAGCAGCTGAGCACAATGAGGGACACGAGGAAGACCACGTAGGAGATGTAGTACGTCCACGGGTTCCGGCGCACGAACACCTTGGCGTCGTCCACGAAGGTGAATACGGCAACGAAGGAGAAGGTGACCAACAGCTGAACGGTGAGGACCATGAACACCTGGAGGAGGAGGAGACGAAGAAGAAAAAGGTGATTCTTCTTGATTTAAGAACCTATCCTCCATTATTGGCGACATATGGACTTATTTTGAGTGGTCGGGCACAGGTTAGTAGTCTTTCTTTTACGCTACGATTCCACAAGATGGCACTAACACCATGTATAACAGGAAAGTAGTAATTGGGGTGAAGAAATTATGTTGAAGGGACACATCTCACCTGATGAAGATCTTTGTTTGTCAGGACAGAGCAAAGTTTAGACCGGGTTGTTAGCGGAGGTTCTGGATCGTCTTTACCACATGCGGATGTTTTTGCTCTACTTAAATCAAAGCATGTCTAAGTTACTTCTTTTTTAGGGAAATGTTGTTATGAGTTTGAAATGATATTAAAGTGCGAGCTAATGTTAGCCATGCTAGTTAGCTGGTTATCTGCCTCGGTCACGGGTCAATAGTGTTTATTTCACCAATTGTAGACACGCTAACTCTTGTAGCTGGTTGCAAACATTAATTTCAAGACAGTGTTATAATAATTTATTAACTTATTGAATTTGTGGGTGGCGCCCTTTTAAATTGCCTCCTGTAGCAGCCACTCTTTGTTTTTGTTTTGTTTAGTTTGTTTTAGCCTAATAGCCTTCCCCTCGCAAGCCGCGGTAGCCGAAAAATTGCCAAGAGACGACTTTTTGGCTGCTGAAGGAAAGTTTCAGCGGTATTGAGTCCAAGACTTTTTAAAACCACCGTATACCTTGGGACATGCCTATTTGACGCGGTAAATTACTTTTCTGATGAAGGCCTGTCGGATGCTCTTGTCCTCAAAGCCAGAGTTGGTGAAATCCTCGTTGTCGTAGTAGGTCGGAGGCACGTCGCCGTGGTAACCGGGGCTGCCGCCGGGTGCTGGGAAAACAAACATCATCAACACGGGGACGTCTAAGATTGAAAATATTCTTTCTTAGGCTTCTCTACTCACCACAGGGGTCCCCGGGAAAGCCTGGCTGACCGGGTCCTTGCTGGTAGGGCCCCTGAGGGTAGGGCATCTGGGGGTAAGGCATCTGCGGGTAGGGAGCTGGGCCGAAGCCGGCCTGAGGGAAGCCCGGCTGGCCGTAGCCGGCGGCCGGCGGGTACGGGCCCCCGGGGGCCTGGCTGTAGTTGGGCGGCGGCATGCCGAAGCCCGGCTGCGGGGGGCCGTAGACGTTGTTGTGGAGTGGGTTGGACTCCCCCATAGTGGGGTAGCCACTCTTGTCCTGGGACATGTTGTGGAGGGCGGTTCAGCAACGAGCTATGAAAAGGAGAGCAAAGAAAATATCATATGTTAATTTCGACCAGGTGATGAATTTATGATTATTATTATTAAATAAGTTAGATTTTGTTTCAGGAACACATTAGCTCAGCATGGTGGTACAAGCTAATTAGCCACCTAAGCGCGCACGCACACGAACACACACACTGCGTGGTTACCATGGAGCGAGGTGCGCTGCCGTGGTAACCGAATGTATTATTAATCTAATTTGGCTCCGGATGAGCCCTGACATCAAGACTATAAGCTGCGGTCAACACGTTTACCAGAAAGACATGCACTCTCACCACCATCTTGATTTGTGTGGGACGGGGGGAAAAAAAAAAAAAAAACTATCTTTCAAGAGAATACCTTAAATAAACATTTGAAGACAAAGTAACAACTTGCGGAGTTTATTTTCTTTGCAAAGAGGTCAGACAACAGAACTGGGCAAAGGTAGTCGAGGAGGTCCTCAAACCGATTGTTAAACCCCACCACATTAAGGTAAATGGACCAGATCAATCAACACAGTAGAGGCAAACACAGCCTACCGGGGTCAGACGTTTGCCAACTTCGGCCACGCTGTTCAGCGACTGTTTGGCCAAACTGTACCTTTGCAAGCTTAGTTTGTAGTATGTTTCGGCTCGCTCTTTAACTGTTGAGCGCGTTAGCAAAATGTTTCCACATCTCACGCCGTGCCTCTTTTCTCACCTTTGAAAATAAAAAAAATTAAAAATAAATAATAATAATAATTTTTTTAGCAGATGCCAATCAGCTGAAAATTACGTGGTCTGCCCCGATTTCCATTCACGTGATTGGCTCGGGATGAAAATACATGTAACTCAATATTTAACAAATGTAAAAATATGTTACAAGCGAAAAAAGTAAAAAATAAATGCGTGGGGCCTTGTGATCCATCATGGTGGCAGGACGTGGCCTCTCGACGTGGGTTCCTATTAGATGCCCATCATGAGACAAGGCGATTGTTCATGGAAGCAGAAGGGTAAGTTTCGCTTACACAACTGCAACCAAATCATGTGACAAAATATCTGATCTCTGTGCAGTCCAACGTTCACAAGTGTTAGACCACAATGACTCAGTGATTTATTTACCCCCCCCCCCCCCAGCCATATCTCCAATCCTCTTAGCAGAGATGCTCCGCCAATGTGGATCAAGGCGGGCAGGGGCAGGAATTAAGTTAAACGAGGATGTAGGCGTTTGGGCCACATTAACACAATGAGTCCAGCACAATGCCCTGACGTAAGCGTAACAACAGGTTACGTGCATGCCTGAGCAACACGGGCTCGCCATTTTAATATCGGAAAGGAGGCAAGTACTAGCACAAAAATGCAGGAAAAGTTATTCGATTAATTGTTTCAGCCATCTGCAAGCGCAATTGTCGCGGCTACCAGCCAGAGCCGTTTGCTCCACAAACCAGGAAGTAACCCGCAAACTAACTGATGATGACGGCCTTTGTAGAAGTCTACATTCTACTGAGTGATTTTCGAGTTATCGTATTTCCACGAATAACGGCACTGGGTGTCGCTTATTTACAGTTGATTAGAATACCATTTCATGGGATCGAAGTAGTTTGTTCCATATTGCATGCATCACAAAAAGTGGTTAGCCACAGTCAAGCTCTTAAAAAGGACATTTACACTGGATGGAGTTATTACAAAGAAAACGCTCGTATTATTCCACAGCCCGAATCGCGGGGATACGATAGACTGATTATTTACAGTTACGGTCAATAATTTGCTCTCAACACCTTCACCGTAGTGGCGCACTTTGTACATAGATCATCTTAACCCTCATGTTAATGTCGTTTCTCAGGAACAATAATAATAAGATCCATGGCTCAAAGTGACGCGCAGGGAGTTTACTTATTCAAAGGTGTCTCAGACGGGAAAAGTCCACATTATTTACATATAATTACCTATACTTGCAAATTTAAGATTCTAAATTGCCCATGGGTGTCAATGAGCATGCGAATGAGTGTAGGTGTGTCCGTGGCCCGCAACTGACTGGCGACCAGTCCAGGGTGTGCCAGGCGGCCACGCCCCTCTCGTCCAAAGTCAGCTTGTAACAACAGAACTGGGAAACTACTTGTACCCTATAATGTCAAACGTATCATATTTATTTTTGATTTAACCAGGTAGGCCCACTGAGAACCAGCTCTCACCTGGCCAAGAGGCAATTCTATGAAAAGGATCAAAACAAAACAACCAAGCTCCCATCATGTCATACACACAAGACAGCAGAAATACACAAACACAATAAACACAGCAATAAATGTTAATTAGCGGCGAGAAACAAGCGCAATGTTCTTGTTCTATGCGATACAGTACTTGAGTTTTTGAGGTAAATTGTTTTCTGATTTATTTATTTTTTTTGTTCCGAAGGATCAATAAAGTTTCCATTTTAAAATAATTTCCTGCTTTAGTGTTACAATGGGTCAATTGGACCTGTAACATTACAGGTGTTGAGTAAAAGGAAAAAAAAACTGTGAACTCATTAAAACACACTAAGCTGTTTGAACCTGTATTTCAAATATTTATTTAGCCCCAATGAGGTTAGAAAAATAAAAAAATAAAAAGTACAATTCCACTCTACAAGCATAACAAAAGCACAACAGCATTTTAAAATTGTGCACATAATACTGTGTCCAGGGAGTCATGTATTAGATCATTTATATAAAAAAAAATAAAAGATAAAACGCAATCAACCATCGTACCTTTGAAATTTTAATCTAAGCAAATTGTAACTCCTTCATTCCTCCAAACAGAAAGCAGCTAGGTGGCGTTCTGCGCCATTCGGAGAAGCGAAACACAAAACAACCGAAGTCGGCGCACCTGCGACGACAACATCGAGGAGGCCTCGCCGGTGCAGACAAATGCGACACACGTCACATTCGACGGTTGACATTTTGGAAATGTACGGACACGACTGAACGCTCATCCGGGCCACTTGGCGATTCCCGTTAGCTCGCCATGACGACGACGACGTTTCCGTTGTTAGCCGACGCCGCGTGGGAGTTTTTCTCCGGCTCATAAAATGTAACGTTTTCAATTTGCGAGCCACGCGACTTGATGACGTCATTCATTTCGGTTTGTGCGAGGCGAGATGCTACTTGCTAAGCTAGCTGGCTCGTGCCAATAAAAAAAAAAACCAGCTGACTGCGACTAAAACACTTACCACAGTGCGACTTACCTTCTATTCTTGTTTTTCTTATGTCCTTCTGGAACGTCCGTTGGAGTCCGTTCGGTGTTTTTATTTTGCAATTTCGCCAATATCTCGTCGTCGTCAGTTTGAGTGGTGCGGCGGCGGAGCCTCCAACGTCAAAATGGTCAAGTGGGCCAGTCGATGACGTCACCACGCGACGCAAGCATAGAATGTACGACGGTGACGTCATCTGTCAAACCCGCCCCTTAAATATAATTAACTCCTGGCATGCGTACAATTTGTTTTTGTTGTTTGTGTAGTATTTAGCCATTTTCTAAAACCAGAATTTTTGAAATAATGTAAAATAAAGATTGAAAAATATATATTTAAATCTAGAACGTTCTTGGTCACGTGGTGTTATCTCAACTGAAGCAGATGTCTCTTTTTTTTTTTTTTTTTTTTTTTGAATGGCACATGACCAAACTGATGGTGTCATCAGATGATCATAATTTCTATTTGAAGCTAGAATATTCCTGGTCATGTGCTTTAGCGATAAAGTACACATGCCATACTTTTTTATTATTTTTTTAAATCCCATTAATTTTTTGGGGGTATTTACATGTAGCTACGTAAATAGCCCTTTCTCCACAATGGGAAATACAAATAATGTTCATGTGTCAGGGTCAAACTGTGGCCATCAGAAAAACTTTATTAACAGTGATGTTTGATTCCTCCGTGGAGGCCTCTTCAAGTTACCTCGCCGTTATGGTCTTCTCACAAAAGTCAACCGATCAAAAATTGTTCTCGTCTCACAAATGCCAATTAACTAGAAGTTATCATCTCCACACATAAAGACTTCTTGGACCAGAAATGTTCTTGTCAGAAAATCCCATTGACCAAGATCATCTTCTCTTTTTGTAAAAGCAAATTGGGAAGAAATTGGCTTCTCTTCCCACAAATGTCCAGTGACGGAACATTGTCTTGTTTTCTCTTCAACCCCACTTGACATTAAATTGTCTTCTTTTTACAAAGGCCCAGCAATTGTTTTCTCATATAAATGCCCAATGACATGACCTTTTCCTTCTGTCACATAAAAAGCCTGTTGACAAGAAATTGTCTCGTCTTCCTGTAAAAGTAAGTCTACTCACAAATGTCAAGTTATAGGATATTGGTCTTCTTTTGTCACAAAAGCAACTTGACAAGACATTGTCTTCTCTTTTCATAAAAGCCCATTAATCAGAAAGTGTCTTCTCGTGCATTATTCCAATAAAGTAAGACCGGCCTCCTAAGAGGAATCTCTTGTTGCAGCAAAGAGTTTTCCACATGCTGATTGGTGGAGGCGTAACGCGCTACTGGTTGTACGCTCGCGCTTGAAGCAGGTTGTCCAGCTCCGTCTTGCTGATAGTTCCGTACGCCTGGCAGTAGCTGCCCAGCTTGGCGCGGGGGTCGCCCGCCGCCGACACGTTGCAGTTGTTCTGAAAGACCTTCTTGCTGAAGCGCGGCGCCGCTCGTCCGTCGCGGGCCTGAGGACCGGAGCGCTGGTTCTGCACGGGACCGACAAGAGAAAGAAAGTAGTCCACGCGGTGCTCGAATGGCTACAACTGTTCTCTCGCTCACCGAGTTAGCGTTAGCGCCGTTCAGTCCCGGTGGCGACTCGGTCTTGCGTACGAGCGGGTTGTTCTGAGTTTGGGCGAACGTCAGCGAGAAGGAGCGGTTGGGGTGCGCCGGGGCTGAGCGACCGCGCTGGATAATCTGGTCCATGGACTTCGTATGTGGAAGACGAACATTTTATGGCGATGAAAAAAAAATAATAATCATAACTTACTAAAAGACTCACTGTGTTAGCTCTGACGCCCTCTGTTGGCGACGCGGTGGCACTGCCGCTCGTCTGTCTCGCCGCTTTCGTGCCGGCTGCTGTTGAGTGAACGAAGCCATCTGGATGAAGACAATCACAGCAAACGTTGCGTTTACTAGCTGAGCGACGCGAGTGGCTAACATCAGACGTACTCGGAGCGTGCGTGATGGGGTTATAAGTGCATCTGGCCGGGCGAGGCTTCTCCGAGGGGTCAGTCGTTTCCACGGGGGGAGGCGGTGACGCGTTCGCCGGCTTGTGTTGACTGTCACGTTCGGTCTTTGCGTCGCGGTTGTCGTCTCCTCGGTCCTGGCGGCCGACTTTATCCTTGCCGGCGACGGCTTCTTTGGGACGGATGAGCCGGAGCGAGCCCTGATGGCTTTTCTTCTCCCGAATCATCTGCAAGGTAGCGTCATGCTAATCGGCTGTGTTTTGTTGTCGTTTTTTTTTTGCCATGTGATGCAAGCCAACATTGAAACCAGTTTATTTCTTTTTACATTCTCTTTTATTATGTTTTCATATTTATATTTTACAATAAGGTGTAATTTTTCTCTCCTAAGAATGTAACAAAAAGGTGTTTTTTTTTAGGGGATGGAACGGATTAACAAATTCAGATTCATTTCGGTGGGGAGAATTGATTTGATATTTCAGTAAATTGAGATAAGAGTTTGGTCTTGGAACAAATTAAATGCTTAAGTCAAGATACCACTGTCATGAGTTTGTACCTCGTATAGTTTGTTGCGGTACTGCTCCACAGAGAACTGCACGTTGTCGTCCAGCGGCAGAACTACGTCGCCGTTGAGAGACGGCTCCTTGTCCGGATTGTGGAACCTCCAAAGACGACGACGACGACACATTCAACACGTAAAATATGACACCGTATACCAGCGCTATCAGGATACAGCGAATGCGTGCTAATCGAGGCGTTGCGAGAAAAACGCCACACTCGCAAACGCCATAATTGATCCGTTGGAAGAAAAGGAATCCCCACACGGCGTGTTCGTACCTGGCTACGTACGGATGCTGGAGGGCTTTTTCCGCAGTCGGCCTCTTGTCGGGGTTGAAGACGAGCAAACCCTTCAGGAGGTCCAAAGCGTCGGGGGGCACCGACGACGGCAGGGAGTCCTCCAAAGGCATCGGCGGCCTGGCGGGGTTTCAAAAAGTGCAGTCAATTTGTAGTTTCAATTTCAACTGGGAGTGGCAATGAACGGCTTGAAGGCTCTTTTGGCAAAAATTGTCATGATGCCACGCTTGTGTCTCGAATTTTTGCTCACAAGTCAAAGACAAAGAAAATCGTCCGAACGCGTGTATTAGATGACGAGAAACTTAAAAATAATGCAAAAATACATCTATCAGACAAAAAAATGATATAAGTAGCAGGAGAATAAGAGTTCCCTCACCTCCGTAACATTCTCCGAACGACCGACGATCCGATTTCAGACTTTATGGCAAGGACATCTGGGAATTCGACGGCATTCGTGAACAAAAATAATAACAACAACAACAATGTTCTCACAAGTGTAAGACACGCCGGTGTGGGCGCACGGGTCACCTTCCGGGCACGGGTGCGGTATGGCGCTCATGATCTGCTCCAGCTGATTGATGGTGGACGTTCCGGGGAACAAGGCTTCTCCCAGCAACATCTCTCCCAGGATGCAGCCCAGGCTCCACATGTCCACGCCCTTTGTGTACCTTCCAACCACGAGTCCTCGTTCTTCACACTTGTTCAAGCCTGTTATCCCGTGATAAGCGAACATTGTACCTGGTGGAGCCCAGCAGGATCTCTGGGGCTCGGTACCACCTGGTCGCCACGTACTCCGTCAGCGCCGGGTTGCCGCTGTCTTCTTGCTCCTGGTTGAGGGATCGGGCCAGGCCGAAGTCGCACAGCTTGACCACGCAGTCGGAGTCCACCAGCACGTTGGAAGGCTGAGAGAAAATAACAAAGAGCTGGAGTGTCGTTGGATACGAAGATGAACACGAGGAATGCTTCTTTACAGCAAATCAAAATGGCTGACTTCCTGTTCAATTTCGCACTTGGGTCCTTGAGACCTTTTTGAGCGTCTTGTCATGAAAGACTTTGTCGCCAAATGCGGTGTTCATTGGTGGAGCTCAACCTGAAAGTGAAGAATGGTTTTCTCATCCTCCAAGGGTACCTTTTGGTCCCGGTGGATGACGTTCCCAGAGTGCAGATATTTGACCGCTTTGAGCAGCTGGTACATGACGTAACGCTTGTGGATGTCCGTTAGTAGCGTTCCTTTTTTTATCACTGCATGCAGGTCACTGTCTGGATTAAACAACAACAACAACACACGAATCGAACAGGGTTTGGCAGAGAGGTTGCTTAACATTGTCGCGATGACGGGTAGTGAGGCCTCCCGAAACGCACCCATATACTCAAAGACGAGATAAATGTCTTTGTCATTTTGCGCCCGGATGATATTTTGGAGCTTGACCACGTTGGGATGATCTCCAAACTCCTGCACACAACAACAACAACAACAACAACAACCACAACACATTTGATAATTTGCTCTTCTATTAGATGGCAGAAAGTATATAATTGACTTGTGTATCCACTTTTTGTTTTGTGGCATTTTGGTTTGTTGGTGTGCCGTGAGATTTTTTTCAAATGTAAAATATGTGCCTTGGCTCCATAAAGGTTGGGAATGACTGTTGTACACAACAAAGAAAGAAGGAATTATGTAACGGACCTAAAACGCTATACGCTCACTTCATTCTGATTGGTTGGAAGTGTGAGCTAAATTTCCTGTACAATGGTATAGTGACTCCGTTTTGTTTTGTTGTTGCGGGTTTTTACCTGCAGGAAAATGACTTCTCGAAAGGTCCGCTGTTAAAAAAGAAAAAAAAAAACAAGAGAAACAATTAGGATGGGAAATCAAGGCACTCGAGCATCCTGTATGACGTAATCATTGGTCAATCACGGGTAAATTTGGATTTCTGATGTGGTGTGTTACAAAATGGCCCACCTGAGCGTCCGTCTTGTTCTTGAAGGCGTCGAAAATCTTCTTCACCGCGACAATCTCGCCCGTTTGCCTGTCCACCGCCTTCCAAACGATCCCGTACGCCTGTGAGGCCGACGCAGAAACAATACTCAATTCAAATCAGAGGCATACTTTATAAAACCTTATTGTTTGACATATATATATGTATATATATATATATATATACATATACATATACATATATATATGTATATATATATATATATATATATATATATATATATATATATATATATATATATATATATATATATATATATATACATATACATATATATATATATATATATATATATATATATATACATATACATATACATATATATATATATATATATACATATACATATACATATATATATATATATACATATACATATACATATACATATATATATATATATACATATATATATATATATATATATATATATATATATATAAAACACTTTTTTCCGACTTAAAACACTCGTCATCCCTGTATTTTGTTTCTTATGTCTCATAGCGCAAATGAAAGGATGACGTCACGAAAATTACATGCACACAGCTGTAAAAATGAAAAAAAATGAACAAAAATAAATCCACTTTCATTTTATGCAACTGTAATCCATAATTTGAATGTACTCGACTCTCGTGTAAAACATGTTGAAGAGCTGTGTAACGTGGCAACTTGCCACTGCACAACCTGTTGACCAATAGGATGTGGCAAATTTCGGGGGGGGGGGGGGACCAAAACAACAACACCTTTTTGTATGTATGTAGCAATTATGCAAGAAGGAAGGGAGAGTTAGAAAATTCCACCGTTAGAGCAAATAAACCGCTGGATAAAAAGGAAACAAACTCCCAAGTTAGAAAAAGCAAAAAGTCGGCCTCAAAGTGACAGTGAGAAGTAAACAAAACTTAAATGATTAACTTCAAGATGCGTTCATGCACCCTCCCCGTACGGAAAAAGGCAACTCACCCCTTTGCCAAGTCTTTTCCTGATCTCGTATTTCGTGGATATGTGTTCCTCCACTTCAGGCATGCGGGCAGATTTGACTCTTTTGCTCATTTTGAAGCCTTCCACGCTTTCCTTACACGACGGTGCTTCAAAAGTCCGACGTTCAGCGGATGACAGCAAAGTAGTCGCGGCTAACCGGAAATAGTGGCGATTCCACAGCCAACAAAGTCGTTATTTCACTCCTTCTTCACGTCATTAAAATGATATTTAAGCGTCGCGGAGCTCAGTTAGTAGCTTTCGTGGCTGTTTAGTAGTTTGGAGTCTCGTTAAACGACGCCGGCCGAGGAAGGTGGAGCGGAAGCAGGTGAAGCCATTTTACATCCGCCACTCAACAGCCATTTTAATCAAGAAGGGCTTTGCTTCTCACGGTCACTTTGGAGCCCAGTGACCGCAGCATGGTGGCCGGTCGGCCGTGTGGCGTGTAGCGACGAGTCGGAGGGAGAAGTGGGCAGGAGGTGAGTTTTGTCACAACTTGTCGTCGTGGAAACCGGACGGCGCGTGTCTCTTAAAGGGCCCGCAGCTGGCCAACGGGCGACGACGCTTGCTGTGAGGTCACAGCGTGCCCTGTTGTCATGGTGACACGCCTGGCGTAAGAGAGGGCCACGTGCTGTGTGATCCCCTTCTTTCATCAGAGTTGTTTCGCTTGACTGGAATTTTAAAGAGGACTTCACACTACTGTTTTTGTAAAATAAATAAATAAATAAATAAATAAAATAATTCGCCCCCCCTCAAAAAAAGACGTAAATAAAGGATAAACTAACAGTGAGGTAGCTTTGGTGACCTCTGTTGGTGATAAAGGGAACATACAATGTTTGTTTTACCCCCCCCCAAGAATACAGTTACATTCAGATTTAGAAAAAAGTTTATTTCCGCAGGGCAATTTGTATCATACTAGTAATTTTTATTATTTTATTTTTTTACTTGTTTTCGTATTTGCTTCTCAAATATTAACTTCCTACCAACAATATTTGCAGTTTAGCTTTTTGGGAACCTTTTATTCACCCTGTGCTATGATGTAATGTAAATATGTACCTATATCACATTGTACATTTTGTATATATATTTGTATTTGCTTTATTTTACTTTGCAGTCTGCACCCAGGTCGGCATTGCAAATGAGAATCTCTTCTCAATTGCCTTGCCTGGATAAAAGGTTGATTCAAATAACATGTAGCCATTATATATTTTGTAGGAAATAAAGTTTGAAAAATTAATATATTTTGTGTATTTCGTATTCAGTTTTATTATGTAACATATTTGTATGCAGGCGTATACTTAATTAATGCGATTGGCTGGCGACCAGTTCGGGGTGTTACCCCGCCTCTCGCCCGAAGTTAGCTGGGATGGGCTCCAGCACGCCTGCGACCCGAGTGAGGAGAAGCATAACGGAAAATGAATGAACGAATATTTGTATACAAAAACAAAAAGCATGTCATTTTTCTTTAAGATTTGGATATGATTTTTGTTCCAATAAAATAGATGAACGCAAATAAAAAGGACAATATATTTTGGAAGTGTATGTAATTTTTGTACTTGTAATACATAATTATATATGAATTATCTTACATTGCTCCTACATATTAAAGTATGTATTAATCAATTTATGTATATGTGGCTATGTAACACCCAAATTATGAAATCAGGGCACGCACAAAAAATACACTTTGGAGGTATATTACAACTTTTATTGTTAAAAAGAACAAGCGTGTATGATTTTGGATGTCATTATCCAAACATTTATACAAACAACGATACATCTTAATAAATATTTACTGTAGTCCCCAAACCGGGTCCGGGGGAGGTGACGATGAGTTCAAAGAAGACAAGACACCGTGCGAAATCCAACAAATTGCTGTACATTAACTAACAATCTAATCCTTCCGGGTTTTAATAGGATATAAAGTCCAATTATTTATATACAGTAATTTACCTGTCATTTTGGTGACACAATAATATTGAAGGAGGAAAAAACTCTGGCAAAAAAGGGAAAAGAATAAAGTGAAAAAAGAGGGAGCTGGTACATTGATAAGAACACAGGTAAAGGTCGTGTGACACAAACAGACAAACGCGATTGGCTCAGGACGAGTGCAGGAAGCGGTTGAAGGCGATGTAGGCCGACTCCAGGTCGAAGAGCATCTGGCGCACTTGGCTGTCGTCCAGCTCGTCCGAGGCCGACATGCTGCTCAGGGTGCTCAACCTGATGACGGACGAGACGCATTTAAAATGGCGGGCGCCTGCTTACAAAATGGACGCCGCGCCAGTGACACTGACTGACCAGAGGCTGACTTTGTCCTTGGCTTCAGAGTCCGGCGGCATGTTGCTCATCCGGTTCATAGTCTCCATTAGCTCGCGCAGGTCCGGTTGGATCTAATCAAAAAAGAGGTCCGGTTAAGCAATTCAAGCTTTATAACACTTTTATAACAGTGTTATAAAAGTGTTATAAACAGCAGCACCTCCTGAGGCACAAAAACAGTCTCAAGGGTGGCGACGATGCAGTATTAAATATGATCTTAGGTCACGCGGTTAGCGTTCCGGTAACCGCTTGACATTTAGACGCGCCACCATGTTGCGTGCGTCCATGTTAAATAAACAAATGCCTTCCTCCAATAGAAGCGGAGTTCCCTTCACGGTGTGAAAGATTATTTTATATTTTGTGGTGCTTGTTCTGCAATGTTGTGTGCATTCATGTTAAATGAAATACATGCCTCCCTCAAAGAGAAGCTTGGTTCCCTCTACGAGAGTAAAGCTCTTATGTTACATGGAGACTGTGTCTTAAACGACGGTTAGCGTTTCAAGAAACACTGTCGCTCTGAAATGCTGTCCATGTCAAATAAATAAACAGCTCCCTCAAATATAAGTTGAGTTCCCTGCGTGGTATTAAAGATGATATTTCGTGGAGCTGGCGTCTTTAGTGATGATTACTGTTCCGGTAGATTGTGACGTGTGACGCTCGATCCCATTTTGTGCACTGATGCCACATTTATTTTTTTTTTTTAATAAATAAAACGCCTCCCTCAAATAGAAACAGAAATTCTTCTGCAGTTGAATAAACCAGTACCCCTGGCCACATCAAAGTCTTGAAACCCACCTCGTCCATGGCTCTGATGTCCAGTCTCAGCTTGTCCATAACTGTGATAAACAACTAAACAGCAACAACAACAAAAAAAGCAAAACCAAACAAGTGAGTAAGTAGCACCAAGAGGAACTAAAGACCTCACCTCCATTATTAGCTGAGATTAACTGATTTCCAGTGATTGGCCAGAGGATTTAAACTATCCACTTGAGCCACTAAGTGTTCAACCTGATCACATAAACTACGACTAATCACATCATTTTTAATATCCGGGCACCCGGAACGAGCGTCCCGTCCGGACTGATTGAAGGGCGAACGTACGGAAACTATGTCGGCAATGCAGCGGTTCAAGTTGCCCTTGTCGTCCTTGATGGTGATTGGCCGATCCTCCTTGATCCTTTCCATGGCCAGCGGGCAGTCCAGCTACAAGGGCGGAAAAAATAAAACGATCAAAGTAAGCTAGTAAGAAGTGCCTAACGACGTACAGTGGAACGTCCAAAATGGAAGAGGAAACTCACCCTGTACTTGCGGCAGAAGTCGTCGATGGAGCCCACATCGGAGCCCTGCACCTGTTTGAACGCCGCCTTGTATTGGACCAGCAGTCTGGAACACGAGGCGGTGTACCTAAAAAAAACGACAACTCTGCGTCAATCGACACAGGACAGTCTGCTCTCTTTACGGATATTGAAGCACAACTCACTCATTGGGCGTGACGCAGTCTTTGATGTAGGCTTTCTCCAGGGCCTGCAGGGTCTTGACCACAGCAAACAACTCTGCCATGTTGTCGTACCTTCACACACACACACACACACACAAAAATATATATATATATCCTAATATCATTACGAACCCTCTACATCAGCGAGAAGCATTGCGTGAAACTCACTTTTCTCTTTCTCGGGCATTTTTGTACAATTTCACCTCCTGGAATGATAAAGTCATATTGTGTCATAATCATTGAGACAAACTGTGAATTTGCTTGACTTTTACCTCGTACAGCTCGGGTTTATTGGCTGGAGCTCCTGGGAGAAGACGAGGCCACAACTTTAGACGTATTTTATAAGACAATTACATTTCCTATTCATTCGCAGTATAACACCTTACCTCCTCCCATGCTCCCTGTAACCGGTATGCCATGGAACATAATGTTAGTGTATCAGCTTAATCTAAGAAAGAAAGAAAAACAATGTTATGCCATTTAGTTGTCGAGTTAATCTATATTATTTGATACCCAGTGTTATCAATTATTAACATTTATGAGCGTCACGGAAGTATAATGTAAACACCTCCAACAAAAGTCGCAAGCTCAAAGCAATAACAATCCGAATATTATTTCAAAAACGTTCAATCGCGACAAAAAAAAAAAAGAGAAAATCCCCCAGTTGAAGAATGTCGACAAAATGGTAGCGTGTCGCTCTTGTTTCTGTTACACTCAACCAGCTAGCTCGAAGTTAGCTTTCGACGCTAATTCGCAACTACAGCCTTTAAAACTGCTATGACTTGACATGTATGGTTAAAAGGAATCTTTTTATCCGTGTTAACATTTCATCATAAATCTATAGGGTGGTCAATGTGTGTTTAATTTGTCAATATTAGTGATTTTGAACCGAAAATACAAAATTTAAAAAGGCACATACGTTTCGGCGAAGCTGCAATGACGTCTACGTGAAGACACCCTCATGTCAGGACCGGAGGAGGGGTGCGTCCGGCGCGCCTGATAGAAAATGAGTGATTTATTTCTTTAAAATCCTTTTGTCGGACGGTTTAAATTAGCAATTACATTTTTGCAACACATAAATTCACAACTAATAGACTTAAGTGTTACTATAAATTCGTTTTACGTTTATAGAAAGATATATATTTTGGGAGAGTGAAACGTCAGGGGCAACCCGTCATCGAGGCGCCAGACTCAAACAAGGAAGACAAAATACGGCGAGAAAAAAAGGTAAATACTTTGTGTTGGTTATATATTTAAACATAGGCTTTGAAAATGTTTGCTGTTTTATCGGAACAGTTAAAATCTTACATTCAACTGTAGCTATCATATCGAGCGTTTATAAGTGTTGTTTATAATTGTAGTAGTAATGGGGAGAGTCGCGCCCACCAATGCTGTTGAGTCTTTGCACAGAAATAATAATGTTTTTAAATTTATTTGGTTAAGCTTCCACGATGAAGACATCCAAAGCGCTCCAGTCGAATCCTGCGCCCGAAGAATGCGGTGTGTGGTTGGACACTGTGGAGCTCAAAGGAAAAGCTAAGCAGGTTATTGGAGATAAGGAACAAGATAATCGACACACTGTCGAGCACCATTTCACCAATTTAAAAAATCATAAAAATCATGTTTTGATTGCAGAAAAAAACAGCCCGGCCCATCTCCAAGATGCTTAACCCGCTGGCAAAAGGTGCCGGTTACAGCTTGGCCGTTGTGTTCAACTTCACGCAGACCAAGACGGAGATGCCGAGGACCAAACAGAGCTCCATATCCAGCTTCTTCTCGCCTCGTAGTAAAGACAAAAGCGAAACGGATATGCGTAACCACGGTGACGTTCAGGGGCAGAATGACGAGCGGGCCATCCACTGCAAAATCCGAGAAGAGCAAACAGACGAGGTGCAACAAAACAGTCCACAGAGAGGAGCATCCAGATGAGTTGGAACGGAAAATCCACCAAGTCCGAGAAGAACAACCAGGCACGTCGGAACAGAAAAGCCACTATAAAGTCAGAGAAGAACAAGCAGACAACATCCGTTGCTTAGTCCGAGAAGAGCAAGCAGACGAGATGGAACAGAACATCCACCGCAATTTCCAAGAACATCAACCAGACAAGATGGAATGGAACATGCGCCGCACAGGCCAAGAAGCGCAACCAGATGAGATTGACCGGAACCCCACCATCTTAGTCCGAGAACAGCAACCATACAAGATGAACCGTGGACAAGGATTCATTGTTAAAATGAAGCAAACAGTCAAGGATTTTCATGAGTTTGATCGAAGTCAAGAGGCCTTTCGGACGGAGGCCGAAGGCAAAACGTCCACTCAGAAACCGTTTCAACTTGTTCACTCTTGTCATAAAGACGACGAGAAAGAAAACAGCCTCTTACGCGACGACGAGGACAGCCTGGCCCGGATGTTCACCCAGGACTCTGACGGCTTTCGGGTGATCGCGCACCGATTTCGGAGGAGTCCCCTCAGAAAATCGCAACGACGTCATCACTTCCGCCACGATGAAACCCGCAAAGACTTTATTTGACGTTGAGGACGCACTCTTCACGCAAGACTCTCAGGGAAATGTGGTGATTAAACATTGACACGAGGGGAAAAGCACACAGTTTTTATTTGTAAAAAGACATTGTTTGGGTTACGTGTACATTAAAGGTTCTCATTGACTACACACAGCAGACTTGTGTTTATTACGCACATTAACTGCATGTAAAAACTGCTTTTCACGCAATCAAGTGATAGCTGGCATTCATACAAAGTGCTACATGTGTAGACTACTGATACTGTTAGCATTTGCTAATCAATCAAGCTGCCATCTCGCTGGGTTCTGTCACCAGTTTGGATCCGTCCCAGACGGTCTTGAACTGCTCGGGAAGCGGCAACTCTTTCTGGAAAACAAAATGGCTGACTCACTTCCCGCCTCATCACGCACGGACGCATACGGACACTCACGTAGTCGTCGTCTCCTTGCGGGACGAGGACGTTCATCTCGGAGCTTTTGGCGCTTACGATGTGGCAGCTTAACGAGTGCGGACTGAGGTACAGCTGGCAGCCTTCAGTTTTATTGATGGAGATGGTGGGGACGCTTCCCAGCACCTGACAGGAAATACAACAGTTACAATTTACTCTCAGACTGACCCTACATTGTAACGCAAACCCGGGCTTGAAACCCTACTTTAAATTAGTGTCCAATTACCATGAATTGAAAATGTTTACAGACACTTGAAACCCCAACCGTGGCTCACCTGTAACTGAACAGCCTTGGAGTTGATGATCTCCACAATTCCGACCGCGTTGTCGAACACCAGACCGAGCTTCGTGCAATTATCTGAACACACGCACGTCAGTTCTTACAGGTTAAATGCTGATACATCGAACGTCAAAGTTCAATAAAACCGAACTGTACTTTGGCAGTGAATCTATAGCGTACCACTAGAGGGAGTCTGTGTAGCAGACTTTTAGGAATGTTGGCGTTACCTACGATGATGGAGTTCAACTTCCCTTTGACGTGCAGCGTGGCGTCGTTGCAGGCGAACACGTAGACCACCTGTCGGAGCTCCGTCTCCTGGATCGTCAGGTCGTGTTTGTGCTCAAAGTTCTCCTGCGGGCCCACGCCTCCCTTTAGTAACAAACCCCCAGTGATTGGTGGAAGAAAAGGCTACCAATTCCACCTACCACCCTCCATTTCTTCCCCTCCAGATCCAGCAGAGGGGGTTTCTTCTGGGGGACCACCAGCGGGAATGCCTTCTTGGGTCCGGCTTTTCCGCTCGGTGCCTCCTGGGAGCGCAGCTGCGGGTTCTTGTGGCTCCTCTGGTGGTCCGAGACGTGCTTCAGACCTACAAAATCAATTCAAGTTCAGTGAAGACCCTGAAGTGACTTCGCGGACCCACCTTTAGTGATGTCCAAGCCCTGGTTGAGCTGGGCGAATAGCGCGGAGTGCGGCGCAGATCCAAGGGCATGGGGGTCTTCGGCTGGGGGTGCGGGGGGAGGGGGAGGAGGTGGAGGTGGTGGGGAGTGAGCAATGGGGGCTTCAAAGAGGGAGGCTGGAGCAAGGGGACCCTGTGCCAAAGAGATGATCGGTGTAAGTTATGAAGCTGTCCACCAGGGGGGAGTGCTACACTATTTATTTTCTTTTGCCTTGTATTGCCATTGTCCTGACTTCACCTTGTATTGTTTGTCAGAAGTGAAGTGACCCCAAAACGTGATCCTTTTTCCAATCAACTTTCTATGTGAACACAAAGCGGTCCAGCTTTACTTGACACTGTAAAGTGGGAGCTTGACTTACAGGTTTGTTTCGTGACTAAACTCGTAACTCAATTTACTTGTGTATATATAATACATTTTCCCCATTCAAATGAATTGAAATGCTGTTAATTCATTTTAGCACCCCCCGCCCCCACAAAGAACAACCCCCAAAAATATGTTTTTTAACATGGAAAATAATAACCCTAAAACATAGGGTACTAACAAAAATGAAATAGGATGTAAAGACGTAAACCGTTTCTGCATCAAGACGAAACATTGCGGTGCCTTCTGGTGTGCTCTACTTGGCCACTGGAGGTCAGTACAGTCATGCAAACGAACAAAAAGCAGTGCAATCAACTGTAATATAAGTCGTTTTTCGCAGAGGATAAAGAACATGACTGTGAGTATTGTTATCTGTCTACATGTGCTGGTGCACCATTTGTGTTCAGATAGCCATTCCTTTAAGCGATAGAACACTGCCACATAGATGCTATTTGTTAGCCTGTCTATGGCAGTCCCATGATGTGTTAGCATTAAGCTAGCAGACGTTTTTTTTTTTTTTTTTTTTAAATAAACGACATGCAATTGTCTTTGTTGTATGTTTAGTTGGAGACCAAGACTGAATCTTATTTCCAATGAACTTGCAAGGTGTGATACACAAGAACTGAGTGGATCTTGGTTTTGGTCCAAAATCTCCCTGACGAGGACAGCTGGATGAGGGCTCGGCGAGCGTGTGGCTTGTGACTTTGGGCATCATATAGCGGTCCTGCGGTTTAGGTTACGGCGCGCATACGGGCCCTTTGTCGGGCTTTGAAACCCTCCGTGCCCCCCTGACGAGGAACACCTGTCAAACTCGTAAACGACCTCCCTTCATATAAACTTCAGCGTAACAGCTGACACAAGCACAAATACGCACACACACCATGGTTGGCGCTCACATTTCACCACACTTGTCCCGCATTAGTTCCGCTTTCGCTTTTTAAATGACCCGAATCAATTGACCATTTCATAATGTTTGGATGCAAAAGGCGCCGGCGTACGGGTTTGTTGACTCCTGGAAAAGCTTTTTCGTCTGCCACCCCGACAAACGTGACACTTCATGCTGAAAAGGTCTCCGCTAGCTTGGATGCTAACGCTGACGTTGCTGCGGAGACTGACCGTCTTGCTCCAGAGCAGTCCGGTGGAGTGGTGGTGCTTGATGAAGGACTGCATCTCGGTCCAGATGGAGAGGTACGAACGCACCCAGTCCACGTGACCTCGGTCGCTGCCACAGTCAAAGTTGAAGCAAATTTGATTTGATGAAACAGACAAACGCAATATGTCAAATACTGACATTAAATATGAAGTTGATCAACTATATATTAAATAAACCTAATACTGGGTTGTGGAACGGCACTACGTCGTACGTTGTTTTTGATTTGATTTTACAAAATATTAAAATGAGTTACAGAAAATATTTAGAATTGAATTAGAGTAGCAAATATTTTTTTTAAATAAATGCACAATATTAAAATAAAAATACTAATTGTAAATCATGACAATAATAAATGCTATACATTAATTTTAATAAAATATAAAGGTAACAAAACATTTAAAATATTACAAAGGAAAAAAATACATACATACACAATCATTTTGTAAAATCTGAACATTGTATAGTCTGTTGAGTGTACGCCTGCCGAAAATCAAATCAAATAGGCTTTACGTTTCCTTGTAGTCCTTGAGCACTCTGTTGGTGTAGAAGGTGGCTGCGTCATTCATCTCCTTCACGTAAGGACCGGGCTTCTGGTTCTAAATACAGCGCAGACGTCAAACTGTACATGACATAACCGCCAATGCACCCACATGTACTCGGGTTGGAACCGATTCATCGACTAGTCGATGAGTCGACTTTACCGCTCCACATCGACGTTTAACGTTTTTAAGCGGACGAATCACGAGTTGCGCGTTTTCGGCAACTCGTCTTTCAATTGGCCAATTTACCGAGGACTTTCGCCCGTCTGCTGTCGCTAGCTTCGGCTATTCCGATCCCAGCCGTTCTTAAAAGCTTCGTACCGGCGGAAGCGGCCACCGTTCCTCAGGTACCGCCGATATGAATCTTGAAACTAGCGAGGCTAGCCGCTATTCTCATCCACCGCCAGCTGATTTTCGTACTCTCGGACTCGCCCAGTGAGTGACGTCATCTGGAATTTCATCGCATTACAGCGGAGCACCCAAAAATCTCAAGACGTTCCAACTCTAACATGTCCGTGTAGAGTCGTACCACGGCCACCCAGCCCAGGGCGGGGATGCTCTCGCTGACGGCCGACAAGTGATTGAAGAGCTGGCTGCCACGGTTGCGCTCCCGGAAGCTCTGGATCTCCTGGATGTGGTCCGAGATGGGCTTCAGCAGGTCCTGGAGCTCCGTCTAAGAACGGGAGACAGCCAGGATAGCATTAAAGGCGCCATATGTCATTTCTGCTTAAAATCCACCATGCGCAGACTGCGTAAAAATGTATCGGGGTGTTATTAATGCTATTTTGAGCTGGTGTGACATGATTGTATTTGTAGCACCGAGCTGCGAACGGTCTCACAATGACTTGTCATGAGATGATGTCACACAGTTACTGGTGGAACGCAGACCTCCGCTAAGGCCGAACAACCTTCATTTGGATCAATCTGATTAATAGTCATGCATTTCAGGAAAAATTAAGGACTTTTTGTTTCAAAAATCCAGACCTGCACCGAATTTAATCAAATTTTCATTTTGCCCTCGCCTCACCCCTAACGCACAGTTTGCTGCACTTTTTCCCCAAATCCTTCCCATTTAAAATCAAACGGCTACGACAATGCAACATTTTTGATTGACATTAAAATTGAAAGTTGATGTACAAAGAGTATCAAATGCTATTCCGGGCCAAAAGAAGGGTCAGAAAATATAAGATTTATTCTCCTCTCTGCTCCTTTTCATTAAAATTTTGTTTTCAGATAAACATTTGCTTTTTCTTTTATGTAATGAAACAAATTACATTTTATTTAAGGAAAAAAAAAATCTATTTTAAAACGTTTAAGAAATAATATTTTGTTACATTATTTATATTAGTATATATACTGTAATTACATTTACACCCAAAATAAAAATAATATTTATTCAATGTTTGAACTTTTTTTTTTTTAATCTATACTTATGTATACATTATACATTCAATATTTTTATTTTAAAAATCTACCATGGAAACAAAAACTCAAAATATTTATACTGTTTTAAAAATATATAGTTTTATTGCATATCTAATGTAAAGAAATGTATTTTACTTTTTTGGGACGGTTTAACCGGTTCACATAGACCCATGAACATTTTGGTGCACCAAAAAAAAAAAACAGAAGGGTTGTTAAGGTAGATTCTTTGCCAAATCTTGCCAATTTACAATTAAACAGCAATGGAAAATGTACGTTTATTTTTGGGTTTTTTTGCAGAAAGGTCAGTATACAAGGAGTGTCTAATGATGCACACTCATTGCAAAGTTCACTTTAAAAGATTTCCCAACATGTGAACTTCCCGCCACGCAATTAATTTGTCCTTCCGCCTCATCGTCACTGCAACATTCCGGAGCGCCCGAGGAGATCCCGGTGGCCTTGTAAGGCATACCTCACATCTCACGGTTCACAGTTCACCTTTCACACGCAAGACAAGACCAAGACTTTTGGGAGTCGAGATTGTCAGGGGCTCATTCTTGGCAATATTGCATCGTCCTGGTGTCTAGTATGCCTAGTTCCAATTTAGTAGCAATCGGACAAAATCTATAGGACAAGTTCATCTTTGAAAGAACTAGTAATGGCCAAAAGGAGGGTAAAATGGCTGCTTCGAGGCAAAATGACGGTCTTCCTGTGTCTTTTTGGGCACGGCTTCTTGAGACTTTGTTGTACGTCTACTCGAGATAGACACACCTGCCAAATGTTATGTTTCTAAGTGAAAGCAGCTTTTTTTTCCCCCCATGTTGCTCTGTGACACCTGTGAACAATAGTATTGGGACACCTGGCTTGGTTTCTTTTGCCACTGTAACTCGCTTCCACTCTTCTTGGTAGACTTGGTGCCAAATAAGGTTCTTCCACACCACACTCATCCAAGCGCACACAGCCTTACGGCACAGTGAGGCGACAGAGAAGGGAATGGACACACACACACACACACACACACACACACACACACACACACAGACAGACTGACAACAGGCCTCAAAATTAGAACATGCCCATAAAAAGTCAGAGAGCTGCTGCTCCCCTGGAAGGAGAAGCATGAGCTAGTGTGTGTGTGTGTGTGTGTGTGTGTGTATGCGTTTGTGTGTGCGTGTGTTATGTGTGGCTTTAAATAACAATAAGTCATTAAATCCTGCGATCGTAGGGCCTTGTATACCTTCTAAATAATAAATCAGTAGTGTGTACTACATTTCCCATGATGCTTTTGCCAACACGACTAACCAGTGAAGCCAGTACATCGAGTTGTTGTTTGAGAGGGTTTCAATGGAAACAGAGGAGGACCGCAGTCGCGATAAAAAGCACATTTTGGGACTAAAATCAAACCTAAGCATTGAGTTTATTTGGGATGATATCATGAAGGTGCTGTTGTTTTGGTTAGCAACAAACTTTAAAAGCAGATAATATAGTATCGGAACAATAGTGGAATTATTCTCACTACAAAATGGCTGCTTCAAACTAAACTAGTAGACTTCCTGTTCAGTTTCAGGCATGGGTTCTTGGGGCTTTTTTGTGGGTCCTGTCATGATGGACATGTCCAACCAATTTTGCGTCTATCGGTGAAACTGGTGTCATGGGCTGATTTCTTTGCAACTTTTTTAAACCAGTCGCCTGACAAAAGGAGGGTGACTATTTCTTGGTGGGTTTTGAGGTCCTCCACCACACACACACACACACACACACACAATATGTCCCTCCCTCCCGGCATGAAACGAGCGGATGGCGGCTGGGGGCGAGGGGGATTGCAAGTCACAATATTAGGCAGACCTAAGCGCTGTACCTGTGCGGGTTCCCGGTGCTCGGATGCCATTTTGAGGAAGGTCCTTTGCGTCTGCAGGGCGTCTTTGACCATCTCCGCCTGTGCGAGGGAAAATGTGATTGATTCTCTCTAATTCTTGGAAATAAATGCGTGTGTGTGGGGGGGGAGTGATCTCCCAAGGGAACCGCCAGGGAGGCTTTGTCCTTAAAAGGAGCCACGCGAGCCTCAAGCGAGACACTCTGCTCTCCGTCCAATCAGTGATGCGACCCGCACCGACACACACGTTGTCTTTTGCCGTCCACCTTTAAGTCGTCCATCCAAGGTCGCGGCGTCGACACGAAGGCCGTAAAACAAAAGCGGGAGCGGAGGGAGTGTGGCAGTGTGGACGAACGAATGGAGGCAAATCCAAGGTTCAGTTGGACTCGCTTCACTGTTATGTTTAGAGTGGACAATATTTCGTTAGCATAATAGCGTAACTGCCTAAGTTGTTCTTAACTGACTGTTACCAAATCGGTAATAAATACGTATGTGGTTGCTAAAAATTTTCATTTATCAAGTAACTAATTTTTAGCAAGACTGACACCTAAATTTGTATTTCCATTCAGTGATGCCGAAAAGCCAGCCGATGACGTTGGAGAGGAGTAATACATGCCGACTATTACGTCATGTTTCTGTTCGATGCGGTGTTGTATTGTGCCGATACGCGCGAAGTGAACGTACGTGTTTCTCCACGTCGCTCCCGATGGTCTTGCTGATGTTCATGTAGTTTGTCAGCGGACCTTTCAGAAGAACATCGAAGGCCTCCACACAGCCAGTCGCAGCTGCTCGCACACACACAACACGACAAACATCAACATTTTAAAAATATGATTCAATTCAAACACTTTGCACATCAGAATTCAATAAAAACTGTGCCGAAATAAAAGTTGAAAAACAAACTACTTCTTCAAGATTAAATGCAAATCTGCAGTTAGGCCGTGCAGTTTCACATACCACGAGAGGGAGCCCGCGTACTACGAGTGGTACCAGTAGCACACTTTTTCTAAATAATCCAGCGTGAGTTTACCTCCATTGATGCCGTTGACGCAGTTGCCGTTGGACAGACTTCTGGACGCCGTCAACTGCTCCAATCGAGTCACGGCTCGCTCCAGACGCTCCGTCAAAGCCTCCATGACCGGCCGGCGACCTGGAGGGAAAAAGTGCCACGATCACACTTGAAGCGGAATAACCTGTTTTGTACACATTCCGAGAAAAATGCTTTTTTAGCAGACAGAATTTAGTAGGATTTCATACAAAAAGTAATCCACTGAAATAAGCAAAATATTGAAAAATTGTACAAGACAAAAACAACGTCATAACTGTTTTTAAATATTGTTTGTGTGTAATGTTAACATTTTCTAATATTTTTGTATTTTAAGAAAAACGAAATTTTTTGAATGAGCAAAATAAAAAATGTTTAAAATGTATCATTTAAAGAATTATTTTCACTTTGTTGTAAAAAAAGGAGCAAATTTTCTGTAATTTGTCACCGACTGATATTTTCTTAACCTAGCTAAAATTAAAATAATAATGGAAATTGGAGTAAAATTCAAATGTCTGTGGCCCGCAGTGAGAGCATTTCTCCAACCAAATAATGACTTGAGCAAGCTACTGCAAGCTAACAGGCACATGCTAATCTGCCGGCCATGAATCAGCATGAACTTTGTTTCAAGCATATCAAGAATAAAACTCCGCTAATGCGGCAGCAATGCGAGGCGAGAGTAACGTATCAGAATCAAGTCATCGCCTCTCCTAACGGTTGCCATTTTGGCTCTGTGGCTCACAACAATAACAACAACTGTCGTTTAAAGGGTTCCTCGTGATTCCGCCTGCCGTTTCCATAGCAACCACTTGGCGGGAAGTAGACAGGTGCCTCACGGCTGATGCCGAACGACAGCTGAGGAAGAACACGTGTGGCTCGGCTATCTGATCTTCGGGGAGGCTATATTGAGGCCGCTGCTAATTCAAAAAGGCGGATGTGTGCGGACGCTTCCATGTTGTATTGAGTTCAATCTCAGGGCCGCAATTCATTTAATTTAAAATTATTCACGGCACCAACCGTAAAATAAAACACATAAGGCCAAGTAATTTACAAACAAAAAAGAATTGTGGTAAAATTAAATACTTCAAATAAATTCATTAACAATATTTAATAAACTAAACCTATAAGCATTTAATTCATTAAAAACAAAACAAAAACGTAAATAAATGAGACAAGTATTTCATAAAATAAGAAAATACTATGAAATAAAACAAAAGTAGTTATTAAAAAAAATCTAATAATAATCATAATATCTGTTCTGTGCAATTGAAAACAGTTAAAACAAAAAAAAAAAAACTTTAAAAATTATTCTGTCATGAAATACATCAAACTAGTCAAAGTGTAAAAACGCACGCGTAGACAGCACTGAAGAAAAAAAAGGACATGATAATGGAAAAAGTCTGTCCGTCCGCTTGCAAAGGGCACGCCCACACATAAACAGCACGCACACTCCAACGCAATTTTTTTATTTTTTTTTGGTATCATGTACTGTACCTCCTCCTGTGCTGTTCTTGTTCTTGTACTGAGGGGTACGTCCACGCCAAGACTGCTGGCTGCCTGCTCGCCTTCCTTTCCCGTCCGTCTGGGATGTCCTAGTTCAGCCGAGCAGAACCTTTCAGAACACACACACACACACAAACACACGTGCTAAAAATAACCAACAGGGAGGGAGGCACACAAGTGACTGTGAAGTCTCTAATCAATAACCACATGATGTTGTTAAATGAATATTTATCGCTCTTTAAGTGGCCCTCGAGTACCTAATGTTGAGTACCGCGTGTGCATTTCTGATGGGAAGAGTTTACTCATGTTTAAACACACAATCTTTTAGCTTCACCAATTTATTGATCAAAAATTCAACTCAATACTCATATTAGACTCTAAACTCATTTCATCAACCATACAATGATAATCAGCTAGGTAGTTAGCTACCTAACTCGCTATCTAAAGAAAAATGTCTAACAATATTTCCAAGTAACATACTATATTATACTAGATCACCAACATTCAACACCCAAAAACATTAAAAAGACAATAAATGAATATTAGTTTTAACTGATAGCTACTGTGGCTATAGCTAGATTGCTATAAAGTTAGCTAGCTAGATAGCTAATTAGCAAGCTAAAGAGATTTAGCTAAAAAGATATATATAGCTAGAAAACTAACCAGTTATAGATATATAGAATTAGAAAGACATATAGATATCGCTCATTATAGTCCATCCATTTTCTGAAGCGCTTATCAGATAGCTATATAGCTTAGCAATATGTGTAGCTAGATATCTTACGAGTTAAATTGCTATGTTGCTACTTAGCTTCCTGTCTCACTCTTTCTCACTATACATTATATATACACACACATTATATATACGCTACAGCTCTAGCAAGGTTGCTAGCTAAATAGATATATAGCTAGAAATATAGCATCTTACAAACATATAGCTGGACAGACAGCAGGAAGTTGGGTGGACACATATATAGCTAGATAGCAATCTAAATTGACAAAAGCGCGATCTAGGTACGAACAGAAAGCTAGTATACAGTTAGCTAGCTAGCTACATAGTGTATATAGCTGTATGCAGTATATATCTAGCTAGTTAGATGATAACATAGATAGGCAGGCACCCTTCTCTTGTATGATGTCACCCTAAAGGCCTCACCAGTGCATCACCACAGAGACAGACATGACAGAAACACTTCCGTCTCGTTCTCCCCAAACACCACTAATACCATGACTTATTGATTAGCGCTGCATCATTGATACTCTTGTCTTCTTTGTGTGTCCACATCGGTGTGTCACCATGCATGAAGATGACAACTGACGCCTCTCACCTGAGAAATGACCTTCTTCAAAATGGCTGACGGTCGTCTTCAAAATGGTGGCACAAATGAGGCATGTGGGGGGGGGGGAATTTTTTTTTTTTAAATAATCGAAGAAAATGTTTGAAATATAGAACATTTTATTCAAAATTTTGAGTAAATGTTTTTGTAATATTTATTAACACTTTACATACTTTCATCCAATACAATGAAAAGCTTCCTTAAAACGTTTGCTTTTTTTGTGTGTCTCTTTTCCCTTGTAAGAAATAGTTCAAGTATAAAAAAATTCCCAACATTGTCGGATGAATATGAACCCAAAATAAAAATAAAATAATAAGGCACAGCTACGACAACTTTACATTCTAGTGGATAAAGCAGCATTTTAGCTTGTTTTTTTGTTTTTATTTTCTGCATGCATTTAAATAAAGTTTCTCAATTAAAAAAAAACAACAACATCTAACCGATATCAAGCTAAAAACAAAAGTACAGTGCATTGTATCTTAATTAGCTACGAAATCAATATTTTTTGGTTGAGTATGTTAATATATTATAATAATAATTATTATATTAATACTAAATCTAAATCAATAACTTGTATATATTATATGCCTTGAGATGAGTACACAGTAATAATTATTATTAATACAGTACCGCCACTACTACTCTCAAAAATAAAATAAAAAATAAATATTTTAAATACCAGATGTCTCTTTGTTTTAAATAGCAGTGGAAAAGCACACTGAGGCAGGCGGTTGCCGGGTAGATTTTTGCTGATACTGGAGGGGTTGGTGGGGCTGGTGGGTGGCCCTGTAAACTCAGTCCCCCCACCCGGAAAAAGAAAAAAAAAAAAAAAAAAAAGAGACAGGCTCGGCAGGGGGATTAAAATGTGACAGCTCAACAAATGAGCAACAAGTGATGCGTTCCTGTTCCAGAGTGATCCGTCTGTGGAGGGAGGGGGTGTGGGGCCCGGAGAGGGGTACGGCCTAATGTTGACCCCCCCGCTCCTCCCAGCCCAGCAGCTGTGGTTATGTCATCGTCTGCTACCTCCATCCATTCCTTGTCATTTTTGCTTTTTTTCTTGTTTTTAGCTCTTGGGTAGGTCAAAAGGGGTGGGCGGCGTTCAACGATAGCCCCCAAATGTCCCGGAATGAGGTCACACTGAAAACAACATTTTTAAATAGCAGTGGAAAGGCACCCTCAGGCAGACGGTTTCCAGGTAAAAATGTTTTAACGCTGACACTGGCTGGGTTTGCAGGGTTGGTGGGTGGCCCTGTGAACTTGGTCTCCCCCCAAAAATCAGGGCCTGGCGGTAGGGAAGCCACCCACCCTGGGCCCCTATATAGCCACCCGCCTACCACCTAGCATCTGTATGCTACGCAATGTGTTTTTCTTATTGTCTGCAAACTCCATGACTCATAATCTGCACTTGATGTGATTTACTTTGAATAGGTCAAGAGGGGCGGTGGGCGTTCAAAGGTATCCCCCAAATGTCCCGGGGGGGGGGTAAATCTGGAAACAGCTATTTTTTTTTTGTTTAATAATAGTGAAACAGCAAATTGCCGCAAACGGTTGTCGGGTAGATTTTTTTTCTAATATTGGAGGGATATGTGGGGCAGATGGGTGGCCCCGTACAACTCTGATGCCCCCATATTGGTATCCAGCAAGGGATTCAAACATTACAACTCGACGAGTAAGTTACAAGTAATGTGTTCCTGTTCCAGACACCCCCCTGCCCCTACACAGGCCCCCTTTCACATTATAGCCACTGGGCCCTCCAACAGAAGCTGTCCCAGGGAGAAACAGCTGTATGCCCACTGAGACAAGCAGCAGGTATATTTTTGCTGATACTGGAGGGATTTGTGGGGCTGGTGGGTGGCTCTGTACAACTCGGACACCCCCCAAAATGGGGCCCGACGGGGCACGGGGCTAAAATGTGACAGCACAACTAATTAGCACAAGTAATATCTAGAGGCTTGGGCCGGCCCCCCTCCCCCCACCCTGGGCCCCCCTTCCACCCGTCCCTCCCACAGTGACTGTCCCAGAGAGAAGCAGCCATGTCTGCACAACAAGATGGGGCTGGTGGTTATCCTTGTAAACTTGAACACCCTCAAATTGGGGCCCAGCAGGGGGATTAAAACATGAAAGCTCAACTAATCAGCAAACAGTAATGCGTTCCTGTTCCAGGGTGATCTAGGTGGAAGCTTGGGTCGGCCCCCAACCCCACCCCTGGTCCCCCTTCCACCTTAGAGCCACGCGCCCCTCCCACAGAAGCTGTCCCAAAGAGAAAAGCCCTGTCTGCACACCGAGGCAGGCGGTTGCCGGGTAGATTTTTGCTGATAAGGGAGGGTTTGGCGGAGCTCGCGGGTGGCCTTGTAAAGCCGGACACCCCAAAAAAATGGGGACCGGCAGGGGGATTAAAACTCTCCAGCTCAACTAATGAGCAACAAGTGATACCTTCCTATTACAACTTGATCCATCTGGAGGCTCGGGCCGGCAACCCTGGCCCACCCTTTCAATATAGCCCCCACCTTGTTTCTGTCATTGTCTACAAGTCATTTTGACTTGTTTTGCTTTTTTTTTTTTTTTTTTTAGCTTTGCAAAGGTCAAGAGGAGCGAGGGGTGGCGTTGAAGGATACCGCCCCTTATGTCCCAAGAGGAGGTCATGCTGAAAACAGCTCAATTTTTTTTCCCTGATCGTACAAAAAAAGAACAACCCTCAGTGTGTGTGACAATAATAAATATACAAAATAAACCCTAAGGTAGAAAAAGACAGCAATAGGACTTTGAAGGCTTAAGTAACAGGGATTAGTTCCTGCATTTCCTCTCTAGAAACAAGCTACTAAAAAAACTATCATATCTGTACGGCGACTTTTTTTTTGTTTGTTTTTGGTTGAAGCACGGCATCCAGAATCCACTTCCCGTTCCTGCTATTGCATGCGGTCGGCTTGCAGCTGCTGAGGCTGGTACTGGCCGAAGGCGGCGGCGGCGGCCGCGGCGGCGGAACCCGGGGCGGCGGCGGCCAGAGGCTGCTGGACCGCGTAGCCGTACCCTGCGGCGGTCACATAGCCGGCGGCGGCGGGGGAGGCGGCGTAGGGATACTGCTCGTATGCAGCCGCCGCCGCCGCGCTGACGGCCGAGTACTGCGCGTAGGCCGCTCCGGTGTAGTCGATGTACGGGGAGGTGGCTGGGGCCGGGGCGGCGGTGGGCTGCATGTGCGGGATCACCACGCTGGGCTGCACGAAGGCCTGAGGGTACACGTAGTGCGCCGGGATGCTGCGGGACAAAACCAGACGGTTATCTTAGCTTGATCGCCACCAGAAGACCGCCACAAAGCCAAGCAGGAAGTGGGCTTGCCAAAAACAGAAACCGAGATCGGCCGGCAAGACACAACCAGAAACAAAAGCTCCTTTCACGCAATCCGTTTTTTTTTTTTTTTTTAACCATGTTGCTGTTGATCAGCAAATTTACCCGCTTCCAAGGTAGTATCAGAGACAGGAGGGAGGCTGTGTGATAGGGGATAGCGGAAAGCCCGTTTCCGTTCGGTAGTAATCAGCAGTAGAGCATGGGCTGGCTTCGCCAGAAAGTTTCTTACTCAAAGCTAAGAAAACCAGCTTTTCGTTTAAAGAAAAGAAGAACAGTGACTTTCACACAAATATTTTTTGCTTTCACCTCAAACTGTCAAACAACAAAAACAAGACTGAGAAATATTTTTTTTACATGCCGTTTGTCATTCACTCCATGAACTGTGTTATCAGAATCAGATTCGTACTTTCTTTGAACTACCGCTACTCATACTTATCAAACTTTGTACCATACATATGCATTCTCTGTTTGAGAGTCAGGTCCCTAAACTTGTCCGTCTTCCAACTTGTTTGGCATTTCTCTCCCTCAGAATTGACGCGACACGTCGAGATTCGTCATTCCTAATCTTTATCTTCCGCTCTCGAGCTGTGCTGATCTAAAATCCGAAGCTATGCAACGATGCCATCTTCAGGGATATGTTTGCCATTACAACGTTTGGCAAAGCTGAATCTCTGCGAGAGACCCCCTTTCAGGGCTACCCGTTGAAAAACGTACTTGACGTATATATACGTCGGTGGCAGTAAACTGTTGGATTCCAGTCGCAAAAAATAAAGGTCCCCGGCAGTGAATGAGTTAATTCCGGCTCTCGTTACAACTCTGACACAGAAATTGTGCAGGCTCTCTGAGTGAAAGAGGTTTGTGTGTAAGTGTATTCTGTGATGGTGAAAAAAACAGGAAGGGGGGGTGAAGTTTAACACCCGACACTTGTTGTAATTTCTGTCGTTACAGTGCCTTTTCCAGAAGTGACTTTCTTCGGGCTTGTGATTGGCTAAAATGGGTGAGTAGTGGCACCTGTTGCTTTGGCATGTGGACTGGGACCTGCGGGTTCACATGATCTGGCGAGGCGAGGGCGAGGGTGGGGGCGGGGGGGGGGGGGGGTTTAGGGTCAGCTTACAGCGGCGGTGTCCGGGTCCGGGACGCAGATGATGAGCCCCGGCGCAGCATTGTGAAAATGTCAGCGCCACTTTGACAGCTGGACAGTTTTCAAAAAGAGGTTGCGGGGAGGTGGGGTGGCAGGACACGGTCGGGGGGCTCACGGGGGGATGTTTTGATTAAATCAACAACTATGAACAATGAGCACATTCTGCCCTCCAGGACGTAGCCTTATCCCACCCCATCCAAGCCCTATAGGGTCTCCTCGCGGACTTCAAAGCCGGAGTGAGGTCACACCGGTTTCACGTTGATTCAACTAGTGAGCGTTAAAACCTCTTTCACGCTGGCTGCCAAAGGCATGGTTTACCAGCTTTTACTCTGATACTAGCTCCAAAGGGGGGAAATAGCCATGTTGACTTAGTACCTTCATTTAAGAACAGCAGCACAGGAAAAATACCATCCTATGTCATCAAAGAAACCCAACATTTGTTAAAACCCTTTCAAACTGTCTGGCAAAAAAACAGTGGAACGGTGGCTGTGTGAAAGGGGATCTTGGGAAACTGGGACAGACGACTCAGGTGGTGAATTTAGACTGTGAAGAATAGCCTGCATCCCGCCTCCGTTGCGGCTCCGATATTGCCGCAAAGGCAGAAAATCGCAGGGTCGACTTCGTACCCTCCTGAACATCGAACCAAGAAAAATATGGGGAAACAAATGTGGGAGGTCCACCGGTTGGCGGCACGGAATTCGAATGAGAACGTAACGAGAAGAGGAGAGAAGAGGGCGTTGTGTGTTCTCTCATCTAATCGGAGAATCCTCGGGAACGGCATCCCGGCCGTCATGTGACAACATGCGAGCAGCGCTAATGCAACTCAGCAGGCCGCCGTTACGGAACGCCAGAACTCAGACCGTCAATCCCGTCACGCGCCGCGCACTGTACGTACAGTCGTATAGTGTACATGTGTGAGTACTTGACCCCCAAAACTTCAGGGATCGCACAATTTCCTGACGTCTTAAAATGGATTTGGAAGGAATCTGACATCGGTTTGTCTTTTGACGGTCGCCATGGCAACGCAAACCTGTTTTGGGTCAGTTTATGACACGTTCAAAGTCCCCTGACATGTGTGAGCTAGTTTTTGCAAGAATTTGGAGCATTTTGTTCAGAAAATATAATCTAATTAGAGGAAATGTATGTATTTTGATGACAAATTATAAATAAAATAATAAGAATAAATTGGATTATTTACAGGATTCTTAATTTTTTAAAATCTGAATCACAAAAATACATGTTTTTGACAAACTAATGAAAAACCAAAAAACAAATAAAAATTGAGTTACCTGTTTTTTGAATTTTAATCCCATTGTAATGCAGCTAAAATCATGTATCTCTCCTTTCTTCCTTTTATCGGAAAGAACAAAGGCTAGAGATGAAAGATAAAATCTGCAAAATTTGGATCTACATGTTTTTCTTTTGATTTGATTTTGTTTCCACATCAGCTCACAAACATGTCAGGCATGACTTGTTTTGTTGTTGTTGTTGTTGTTTAACAATTTTTAAAAATATATATGCAAAATTTTGACTTACGTGTTTTTCCGTTGATTTTGTTCGGGGTTCTTTTGTTTTGTTTTTTGTTTTCTAAATACACATCTCGCCCAATGTCATGATTTCTCGTCTTCTTTGTACTTCACATTTTTATCATTCTTTTTTTTAATTGCAGCAACGTGTTTTCCCCGTGACGTTTGAATCCCATTAACTCTTCATAAATAACCAAAATATTACTAACGGCTCTTAAATAATGACAGTGCACAAATCTGCAACAAGTACAATAAAGACACCCCGACCCCTTTACACACACACACACGCGCGCACACGCACGCACGCACGCACGCGCACACGCACACTGAGCTTCATGCGACTGCAATGTCAGCATTCGGGGCTTTGTGCGACCACAATGGGCGCGCTTGTTTTCGTTAACACCAAGCGCACCATGTGACCCAAAAGCTCCATCCATCCATCGCAGAGAATAAGAATAAGAGAGCGAGTGAGAGTGACACAGAGAGAAAGAGATTTGTTTGCAACTTTTGTGCGCATACAGACACAAAAACACACGCACAACAACATGTCAAAAACACAGGGGGGGAGGGGGGGGGGGCTAATCTGCTAGTAACAACAGGAAGATGCTATTATCACATGCAAAGAACGCACCGCTCGGGGGGGGGGGGGGGGGGCTTGTTAACAAAAAAGAAATGAAACCACACAGAAAAACACCCCAAAAAACTCCATCAGTCCAACTATTTTCTACCGCTACAATAGAAAAGCACACAAGTTTTAAAGCTAACAGCACCACTTCATATAACTCCAAAACAAAAGAGTCAAAAGTAAGTACATACATACGGCTATAATCACCATTTGATTTCTATGCTTTTCAATTAGCCCACAAAGCTTAGCTGTCGGACCAGAGAGAGAGAGAGAGACACACACACACACGCACACACGCACACACACACACACACACACACACACACAACGTTGAGTCAGACTGGAACTTTCCGTCACTGTCCACTCCACGCACACACACGCACGCACGCACGCACACACGCACGCTCAAACTGGAAAACCTTCAAGAAGCTGCCTAACGTGCCCAATCGCACAAGATTCAAGTGGAATTGTCTGCCATTCTCTCCATTCGGCGGTAAAGCATGGTTTGAAAAAATATTCACTTATGTAATGAGAGTTATTAAATGTCGATAGGTCATAGTTGGTTACTTTAGCGTATTGTCCAAGAATGATTATCTGAATCCAATGGAACTATCTGTTGGGAAGTCAAACTGGTTTAAAACAGACTTCAAAATATATATTTGAAAAATAAATGATCATTATTTGCATTATTGTACATTACAAATATATATATATATATATATATATATATATATGTTGTGTGAGAATAAATTTGTAATTCACATGTTAAACCGTGAGGTAAATACAGAGGGAAAAAAACTGCTTTAAAATACCTTTAAAATGTGTTTCGATTGAAATTACAAATATTTAACATGTTTTTTAATTTAAAAAAAAATGCTCTGATTAAAACAATTGTTTGACATTCAATCCTGTGGGTGGTAAATACAAAAAAATATATATGTAAAAACAAAACACACAAAAAAACCCACAAATATTTTTAATAAAATGAGATTTTTTTTTTTTTTTTCATGGTACTGTCCAACAATGATTTAGGGAAATGCAAAACTTGAATTTCTTTTTTTCTTTTCCAACCTGCATTCACACGTGGCTCAGCCATGACTTACCCATAAGGCCTTTGGATGAACGCGGGGTGAATTTGGGGGACGCCAAAGGTAAAACCTGCAAATTTGAAACAATGGCAAACGAATAAATTACAACTCAGGGGTGTTTCAAAGGTGTGTTTTGTTGGGAAGTGCATCAAAAAAAAAAAGAAGAATATAATTATGGATAAGAAAGCATGACTGTATTTACAGTACCACTCTGCTGGAGCCAGCATTAGCGTCAGCAAAACAATCGTACGCATGAAACCGAGGAGAGTACAAATATTGACTTAATGTCTTTTGTCAAGCTTGTTTTGCCTAAAGACACATACAGATAAATAAAACAATAGCAGAACTTAGAAACGAGTTAAAACAGTCAATGGGTAAAATGTGCCTTTATGGTGTTGTTTGCATAAATAACCCCAAATGAAGAAATAAATAAGTGTTAAGACGCATACAGTAACCCTGCTGGAGCCAGCGAAACAATGTTACACCTGAAACCGACGTGGGTTCCCACCTGGCTGCATGACTCGAGGCTTGGCCCCCAGGTAGGCCAGGTTGACGTTGGCCTTCCTGCCGTCGATGATGGGGTTGGGGTCCTTGCAGGCCCGGTCCGCGGCCGAGCGGTCCGCCATGGTCACCTGGCGGTCGGGGAATCGGGGGGAAGGGGGAAGACGGCCGAGTGAGAGCGTTGTTTACGACTCGCCGGGCTTCGGTTGCCGGGGGAGACGGTACCGCCCGCGCAAAAGCCGGCAATTCGGCTATTTTGGAGTTAGCGGGGCGAATTTGAGGATTAATGGCAAGGGAACGTGCCAAACATTCCTCGGAACGCCTACTGAACAATGCGGAGGGCGCAACACTGGCCGATCTGAGTACAGTACGTCGCGTTGTCCGTGTTTATTCCATCAGTTTGCCCTGTAGTGCTACATTTAGCATGTGCTAGCTAGCTGTGCAACAATGACAATGTACGCTATGCAAACTACAGTAGTTGTTTTTTTGTTTTTTTTTGTTTTATTAACTTTAACATAGCTTGCCAGCTTAGTTTTGTTAATATGTATTTGTTTGTGTTCAAATTTTGCGCTGTGATGCTGTAAAATGGCAATTCATTTTTTTTTTTTTTATCTCCTAAGGAGAAATATAGATTTTCTTGAAATACTAAAACTCACAATTTGAAGATCAAGTAAATGTTTCCCATGTCAACGTTTAGAAAAAAAATGAAATCACAAAATTTCGGCTGCCTGCTTTTCATTAGACATAAACATGTTATGACCTCTGCCAAGGAAGAACACCGTATACATTTTCCAAATTATTGTGTTGTTATCTTCTGTCCAATGGCATCCAGGTATCTCCAACATTTTGTGATTGTTTTTCTTTTTTTTTTTTTCTTTCAAAAACTCAAACTAAAAGATAAAAAGAAAAATTGTTGATGAAGATTTTCATTGGATATTTGATATCATCGTGTATCTCCAAGCTTTGTAATGATACAAAAAAAAAAAAAAAAAAAAAAACATGTGCGGTGTTGTTTTTGTTATTTAAGAAAATGCGTTTTATTACATTATATTTCTTCTAGAAATGGAGATACACGTTTTTCATTGGACACTCTCATGAAGTCTTTTTGTGTTATGATGAAATGTGTTTGTTGTTTGATGTCTGGTGAGAAAAGGCGTTTGGAATTTGTAGCTATTTGATGATCATCTCCTTAGCACGCAAGCAACAATTGGAGGTCATTTCCCCTCAAGAATCTTTGATCTGCACCTTGACACATTTTTTTTGTTTTAAATGAGCATGAAATGATTAGGATTATTTGGGGGCAGGGTACTCACAAATCCATATCCCCGAGACTTGCCGGTCTGCCTGTCGGTGATGACCACCGCCTCCTCGATCTCGCCGAACACCTCAAAGTACTTCCTGAGACTGGAGTCGGTGGTGTGGTAGGGCAGCCCCCCGACGAAGATCTTAGTGTAGGTGGTGTCCTTTTGCGTGGTGTGCATCGTAAATAAAAACAAAACAAAAAAAAAACAAAGGATAGATAATAATAATTGAAAAAAAAAAAGTTAGTGCAAAGTGTCTTCAGTGTTTGGTGGAAGAGGGAGGAGGAGGAGAAGGATGTTCCAGCCTGGAGGTAGACGAACGTGGTGGTCAGGGGGCTTCTGCATCAGCATGAGGGCTCTTCTTCTTCCTTCTCTTCTTCTTGTTGCTGGTGCCTCTTCTGCTGGTCCAAAGTGAAGGCTCGCACATGTACAGGGAGCCCATTCCTAAAAAAAAAAAAAAAAAAAAAAAAAAAAAAAAGTTCAGCCCACAACTCCTCCTCTGGGTCAGCCCACAAACAAGCTGAGCAAGCGTGTACTGTCGCTTTAAGGCGGGTGTGTGTGTGTGTGGGGGGGGGGGGGGTGAACAGATGTAACAATACGCTCTTGGAATATAGTCATGATAACAAACATTATCTTTGTATTGTATTTTGTCATGAATGAATATGAAATGGTCCCCACAAACTTCTCTGTGGGGTTGCTATGTGGAAACATCAGCGACATCTTGTGTCACACTCAACACACGGCATGCTACCATCTCGCGAGATGTCAGCAGATCTAGCGTGGCTTTGGCTGATGCGAATAACGCCACGCCCAGCCTACGTGATGTCATTACTGAAAAAAAAAAAAAAACGACTATGACGGAAGTGTTTTGCAGCTGTCACTCACCAAAAAAACTAACAAAAAGCAATCAAATTTCAAGGAAACAACAATTAAATAAAATAAGCCAAAAACAAATACATTTTACAAATGAGAGGAAATTAAGAAGGAATCAAAACAAAGACAACAAAATTAAATGAAATACAATTTTATTAAATAAGCAGCATACAAAGGAACATTTCAAATGCTTACAGTACAAAGCAAACAAAATCATTCTAAAATGTGGGGAAAATGTCTTTCCAGTCTAACTGACGGTTTTAAAGGGCTTCAAGTGCAACAAATAATTTGAAAAATGATTTTAATTAAAAAATAGATAATTTCATAACACATCATTTTAAAAAATAATAATTATTAAATCAAAAAGACAAAACGAATACAAAAATAAATTTGAGTTGTAGGAGGAAAAACTTTTGGCGTCCTCAGCTGCTCTTATTCATGAAAAAAAAATCTCCTCGTCGTCTCTCGCCTTCTCTCCCGGGGAGGCGAACGCGGAGGGACGAAGGCGGCGGCTCGGCGGGCGCGGGCCGACTTGCTCCTCAAACGTGCCGTCAGCTCGTCTTCGCGCGACTGAAAGAAGACGGGGAGACGAATTTACAAAATCGAAGGTCGGGAACTGACGGTGGCTATAAAAAGTCTACACACCCCTGTTCAAAATCTAGGTATTTGTGATTAAATGAGACCAAGATAAATAATTTCATTACTTTTTGCACTCTTAATGTGACCTCTAACCTTTACAACTCCATCGAAAAAAATAAATCATTTAGAGAGGGGAAGGAAAAAACAAACAAACGACTGAGGTAACGTGGTTGCACAAGTGTGCACACCCTCATACTGGGGGTGTGGCTGTGTTCTGTTCAGAATAAATCAATCTCATTTTAAACTCACAAATGAGAGTAAGCACACTGCCACCATTTAAAATGTCTGTGATTGACCCCAGATAAAGTTCAGATGTTCTACTAAGATTTTCCCAACATTTTAAAATTTTTTTTAGCTTTCTATCAACGGCCTGAAAATTTGGTGCCAACACAAACTGCTATTAGGAACTGTGAGGGGGTCAAGTGACGGCACGGAACCTTGCGCCTCTCGTCAGCGAGCCGCAACTTCTCCTCCATCTCCTCCTTGCTGGGTAGACGTTTGACCCCGAGGGACTCCAGTCTGGCGGGGGGCCGGCGTCTGATGCCCTCGCTGTCATCCAGCTAATAAACACGCACGCACACACGCAAAAATGGTGTACTGGAAAACTAAAGGAAACCTATCTGCCATATGCAGTGGGGCACTGCCCCCATGTATACCCACCATGATGGTGTAGGCCCGCCCGGTGGTCGTCTCCCGGCTGGGGCTCGCCGGGATGATCCCCTCGTTCTGCAGCTCCTGGAGGATATCGCTGGACGTGGGAGGATCTCGCATCGGGACCTCCCGCCCCAGTAAGCCGGGCGGCTTCACGGGCACCTCACCGGGGAACGCGTCTACGCGTAACACCTCGCCGTTCTCCACCACCGGCGCCATCACCACGCCACCGTCCTCCGTCACCTTGGACACGGCCGAGTCGCCGCGGCCGCATTTGCCTTCTGTGTCGCCCTGGCGACGCAGAACAGTCAACCTTTACCTACTTACAATTTCTTCGGGAGAATATCGCTAAAACTAGTGGCAGAAAAATGCAAAAGTGCTTAGTTTGTATGTGTTGCTGCTCCACGGGTGTTAAGTAGCAGTCGTTTGAAAGTTTATAATTACCGTAAACATCTACGCTAAGTACTGCTAGCCTGTCCGTAGCCTTTCGAATAATATGTTAACATTAAGCTAGCAGACTTTCATGAGACAAAATGATGTGGTTCGGATGAACATTTTGGTGTATAAACAACGTTGAATTCTTTTGTGTTTAGGCGTCGGTTTTACAGTACCATTTCAACTGGGAATGACAAACAGATGACACGAGCGTTGCCTCTTGTAGAATTGTGTGAGAGTCTTCTTTTCATGTCCTCAAAGTGATGTTATCCGACACGAGAGCGAGAACAGGTGCTAAGGAATACTTTAAAAAGTGTGTTTGGTCGAGTTTAAGTGTGGGTTCACGGTAGTACAAATAATGCATCTTTGGTCATCTATTCCAGGGATTGTCAAAAGTGCGGCACGTGTACCATGAAGTGGTACGCTGACTCCCTCTAGTGATACGCAAATCAATCACTGCCTAAGTACAGTTCAGTCAAATTTGATTTAAGCTCAATGTAAGTAGAATTTTTATTGAATACATATGTGCAATACATTTTCAATCATTAATGGGGTGCACTTATAAGGAAAAACAATTTTCCCCCCTACACTTAAAAGCGGTGCTTCATTTAAAATGTGACAGCGGCTTACGATAATATTAAAGGTACTTTTAGGGAGGAAGACGTCGACTTGGTCAGTGTATTCGATTTGAGAGCCAGCTATCTTTTCACGAGGTACTTGGTGGAAAAAAGTTTGAGAACCACTCATCTATGCCAACGACTTTTTTTTTTTTTTTTTTAGTGACAGGCAGACAAAATAAAGATGGCAGAAGGTGCAATTTCGTGTTGCCATTCAAACAACACAATGATAGCGTCGTGTTCACCTAGATTTCACACTAAGTCCATTTGTGAGTAAATTAAGTATATATACTTTTTATGACATTTTTGGTTCCGTGGTATGAGTTGTTTTTTTTTTTTTTTTTTAATGCAAAATAGGTGTCCTACCTCAAAGAAAGGTGGGAATCACTGGTCTATATTGTACTTTTCGAGTTATTTTCTTAGTTTTATCATGAAGTGCAAGTGGGGGTAAATTACCTCCACACTTTTTCCAACCTCGTCTGTGGGTCGTATAGGGTGGACCACCGCGGTCGTGGAGCTGCCACATCCCATACTATCCGCCTCAGACGTCCATGGAAGTAAGACAAGTTTGCTTTTGTGCGCGTTCACGGCGACATTCCAAAAACGCAGACCCCACGCAGAGTTTGGACTTTAGCGTTGCTAAGACCGGTTGCTACAATAAATCTGACCCGCTTCAATGGGAGCCACCACGGGCCAAGTCACACGGCCCGTCTACCGTCGCAGATCACAAGCGGTAACCGCATCCCTCCGGTTAAAGTATAAAAAAAAAAAATAATAATAAATTCACCGTTACAGGTGTGCGGATGACACGGGTACCAGGAAGTAGCCGCACCCCAACCTGGAACAACCGCCCGAATTGCAGGTGTTGGGGAACCACAACATCGACGTGTCAGAGTTGCTTCAAATACTAATTCAAAAAAAGGGGGAAATGAGTTACTTAACCGAGCACATTGCTACATAGCGTTTTATTAGCGCTGTAACAAGCAACACGTCAGAGTGCGTCCACGAGGCCGCCATATTGAAAGGGTCGGTCCAAACGTAGGACGAGCAGTGCCCAATTAATTGCCTATTCGAATGCGTCTTTGGAATATATTAGCTAATTGATTTTTCTTTGATTCCAACAAGCTATTGCAACTAACCATACGTTGGACAGAAGCTGCGCTCCCAAATCAAAAAGTTTCCGAATTCATCGTGGTTTCAACTAACCACTCATTTCAGGCACGTTTTGTTCAACAATTCAGTCCCATCAAATCGATTCCGTACTAAAACGGGACTTTTTAATATATTACCCGGTTTCGATTTGATTTCGACACTATATTCCAGCTAATCAGTTTTTGTTTGATTCGAACAAAAGATTGCAATTCGATCAACGGCAATCAAAAGGAAAACAGAAATTAAAACATACCTTTTGTAGTTTTATTGATGGTAACGAACCACGGTTTAAGCTTTTAATCACTCATCTGGTAATAATGATAATCATGGCTTTAAAATTAAACGACTTTTTCCTTATCATCCAAAGTCCCCCTCGTCCATTTAAACACGCAATATAAAAATATATACTTAATACTTTGTACAATACTGGTTTTGGTCCAAACAAAAGTGGATCAGAAAAGCCAATATGCCTTCAGTCATCAAAGGCTCTCTAATTTGCATTTAAGCTAATTTTAAATGGATTCGGGAAACTTTGAATATAGGGATTTACACAATAAATTCTAAAGACAAAAAAAATAATAATAATAATAATGCTGAATGCAGTTAACACGAACAAAAGAAAAAGAAAATTCAACTTCACAGATTACAAAAAATAATATTTACAGGTTTTTATAATATTCAAAGGCCAATTAAGTGTGTGTGTGTGTGTGTTAGAGAGAGAGAGAGAGACAGAGAGATAAAAGGGAGAGTGTGAAATGCGAGAGAAACCACAGCGGGCCCAAAACATATAACATGGAAAGTATGCATTTACAAAGTCCTAAGCATATAAGCATCATCCTCCGCAGTGCATGGTACATACACTTCGGCCTTCCGTCCTTCCCTGTAGTCAGTCCATAGAAACATTCTTCTGCTCGCTAATAATAATATTCGCTCACTTCTCATACACGCACGCACAAACACACACCTCCAGTCTGTACATTAGGGGGCTGGGGGGGGGGGGGGGGGACAAAACAAAAACACACCCAATCACGCTCATCCCTGTACATACAGCACGCCGCGCTACGGCAACTCTAGCGCACCCACTCGTCACAGCTCGAGAAAGTCTCCGATCGTACTACATTGACAGGATTTCTGCAGTGAGCAGTTTGTTTTTTGTCGTTTTATTACAAAAAAAGAAAATAGAGATGTCCATCGGCGTCTTTGATTGTTGTCGAGTGTCAAGTATTCAGTCGTAGCCGCCAGCCTTCCTCAAAAACAAAAGTAATTTCAGTCCAAGTTGAGCGCTTCTTCCCGATCAGCCGTCGGTACAAGCGCCATCCATCTATTTCCGGCGCCGCACCGCCGTCCGTATCTTGCGGCCGGCGATCGTTTGCTCCCTGGCGGGTGACGACGTCGAGGATTTGGACGACCTGGAAGACAGAAACTTAAACTTCACTAATACTGTGAGGGGAAAATTAGTTGTCACACCAGCAATATTCTAACATATACAGTTGCATTAAAGATATATGTTCAACAAAGAAGCAAACAAAAGAGTAAAATTGATTAAAATAAATGTAAATTTGTTTTCTAAAAAAGAAAAACAAAAAGATTTTGGAGGTTTATGTTGGTATTTATAAATAATAAAAGTCTCATTATGCCATTTTTTTTTTTTTTTTATTCATTCAAGGTTATTTGCCTGAATAGATTATTTTTTAGCAGCACCGTAGTTCCTGATGACGTGCACTGCTTACACCAGGCATGCCCAAAGTCCGGCCCGTGTCCAAATTTCCTCCGGCCCGAAGCATCATATCATAAAATCAATAATATGTGGCCCGCCAGCACAGTTTACCACAGTAAACAATACAGACATACAAAAAAAAAAAAGCCATTTTATATTTCACCACAGGGTGGCAGTAGACCTGTGGCCGCACTCTCGTTGTGTGACCCCTTTGTGAACTTTTACCCCTGTGATATGTTTTTAGCCCATTTCTAAAATGGCAACTGAAACTAAAAAGAGGAAAGTTGCTGTGTCCGCCTAATTTGCCAAGAGGCTGTGGCTGTTTTCAAAGAATATAATTACCAGACGAAACATGCTAACTACGACAAGCTACCGGCGAACAAACGCGCTGAAAAACTGAAGCCACTGGAAGCTGTTTTGATAGCACAGCAGCGCTTTTTTTACAAGAGCCCGTGATTCAAATGAAAATTCTACAAAAGCGAGCTACAAGTCTCAGTGAATGGATTTTTTGTGATGATCAAACCACAGTTTTGTCAAATTTCTGTCATCTGATTTGACTATACCATATTATACATTATAATAAGAGTATAATCACTATACTAGCTGCTTAGTCACTATACTATTCTTTGTCAAAATGCACTGGGATGTGATTTGTTAAAACAAAATCAATAAATACATGTTTATAAAAAATTGCAGTCAACTTTTGTAAAATAGTTAATTTATTATTATTTTAACCTTTAACTATCCTGGTAATGCAATTGAAAACTGATTCTCATTTGGAATATCAACCTAGCTGCAGACAGCAAAGTGATATAGTTACATATTTACATGTTAATTTACAATGTTAATGGTTCGAGGAATGGTCGGCCCCCATACATTTTCATCTGACCCTCTTTGAGAAAAGTTTGGACACCCCTGGCTTACACTAACAACAGTTTTGTCAACAGTGGTTTTGTCCATATATTTGGAGACTTTTATCAAACAAAATAAACAAATAACCTCCAAAACACAAAGGAAAAATAAATGTTCTTTTTTAATAGAATTTTCTTTTTTTTATAAATAATCCACAGGTGCTGAATGAGAGTATGCTGGAGTCCAGTATTACTATTGCACACAATGGTCACATGATGGCGCTGCTCACAGGTTGGCCATAAAGAAAAAAAAACAAAACAAAAACAAATAAATACATCAATTGACTTACCCGATGTTGAATGCCAGGGGTTGTGAAAAGTTGAACCCGCCACCCCTAGGGGCGGAGGGACCTGGAGATGCCGCCGCCCCCGCTCCCGCTCCCGCTCCGAAACTGAAAACTCCCGTGCTGTTGGCAGACCCAAACGCGCTGGCTCCTCCGAACTGAAAGCCTCCGCCTAAATAAAACAAAATCACTTCAAAGCATCCTACAAGCTCAGACGGGAGGAAAATGGCTGCCGGGACCGGTACCGACCTTGCGCCGAATTTGCTGCGGTGGGGGCGCCGAAGACGGGCGCGGCGTTGGCCTGCTGGCCGAAGACGGGCGCGGCGGCAGTTTTGGCGCCAAACACCAGGGTCTGAGTAGCGGCCGACGGCAACGCTGAGCCGAAAGACGAGCCGAACGCCGGCGTCTGGCTGGTGTTTGACGAGCTGACTAGGAAGGGGTTGGGAGCTGCAGACAAACACAAAGTCAAGTCAGAGGAAGAAACATTCCTGACTTGAGGTTGCTACAGTCAGCGAATACAAACGAAATAACTCAAATGGAAAAAACATTTTCGTAAACAGAATAAAAACGTGACTTGGATGCACTTTCGCTGGAGATACAGAAGGTCAATCTAACAGGCACAAATCTGACAGTCCACTTGAGAAGTTTGCAATTCATCACAGTCTGGTTTGGCGCTGCTACAAAAAAGGACAAACTCCGACTGCAACGGACAATCAAAACTGCTGAAAGGATTGTCGGTACCCGCCAATGAGGACTTGCACGCTGTCAGAACTAAGACAAGGTCGCGCAAAATCCTCTCGGACCCTCCGCACCCCGGTCACCGGCTCTTTCGGCTCCTTCCCTCAGGTAGGCGCTACCGATCGACGCAAACTAGAACTAGTAGACATTCCGACAGCTTCTTCCCTCTTGCGATCAACTTCTTAAACACCTAACCTATAATTCCATTACAACAAGCTGGCAATTTTTTGACTTGAGTTCGTTGTCACATTTCTGTGGGGCCAATTATGTATTACTCGTGCACTCACTGTAGTTGTCTCGCCACGCTGCACTATTTGCATATACTGGCCACTCATGCCAGAGTAGCATCTGCTCCATTTGCACAACCGACGTTGTCCCAGATGATCGCACTACTCGTCACTTTAAACCGCATACACTCCTTGAAGTCTCGGCGCCCTTTGCACAATGGTCATTGCACCGGACTATTGCAATATTAGTCATTCGAACTGCTCTAAGTGCGAGAGGACTCTGCGTCTTTTTGCACAATTGTGTTTTGTTTTTTGTCAATGTCTTTATGTCTCCAAAGTGTTCTGTAAATTGACTGTCTGTTGTACTAGAGCGGCTCCAACGACCGGAGACAAATTCCTTGTGTGTTTTGGACATACTTGGCAAATAAAGATGATTCTGATTTAGCAACAAGTAAAACATGCAAATAAGAATAAAAATAACTTGATAAAACAAGTAAAACATATTTTTAAAAAGGCCATACTACAGCAAGTGTCTCATGAATGCTTTGACCGCACGTTGTGCTGCATCGACAACTAACCTTAGAAGCAGTATTATGCACTGCACTTCAAATTCTGTGGACTGTTATACAATACCCATATTTGATTTGTGGATGGTTGTTCATCTGTTAGTCAGTTAATACATTTTAAAAAAATATATTTTTTGAGCGTTTATTACACAAAATGTATTGTGTACGTATTACACTTGACAAATACAACAAATCAAAAAAAAAAAAAAACTAATAAAAACTAAACTCAGTTGAAGCATTTATATTAAAAAAAAAAAAAAAAAAACCTGCTCTAAAAAAAAAAAAGTAACTGAAGTTAAAACGAGATAAAAACTATAACGGAAAACCCAAACTTCACCCTGAAGTGTACTTTCAAAATTTAAGAGAAGGTCAAATTCAGCTATTCACCGATAGAGGTTATAGTGGATTTTAGGTTGATCCTGAAATGTCACCCGAAACTTGTCATGAGTAGTGTACTTTTTAATGGACCTATTGTAGGAGGCAGACCTGCAGATGGGGTAGCAGATGTCACCGACGCTCCAAAATAGATGGAAGGCGTCACAGCGGGCGGGGCGGCGGCGGCGGGCACCCCAAAGATGAAAGGCTGCGCCGTATGAGCCGGGGCCGGGTTGACCGGCGCGGCCGAGGGCGTGTCCTGACTCTGCCCGAAGACAAAAGCTTTGGCCGGGGGAGCGTCACCGGCAGCCGGGGCGGCTTGACCGAACAGAAGAGTGCCGGGAGCCGCGACGAGAGAGAGAGCGGGCGCCTGGGTGTTGCTGCCAAAGAGACTGGCGGTCGGGGTGGATGAGGTGTTGCTGGTCGTGGTGGCGTTGCTTGCCGTGAAGAAGAACGACAAATTGGGAGCATCAGAAGCTGTTGGGAGAGAAAGAACGATTACTTATTCACAATTTTTCTTCATTGGTCTAAAGCATATTTCTTTAATACAAATAATGTATCTTTTCATCCATCTAGTTAGCAACAGATAGTGACATGCAAAGAATGTGAAGCGCCGTAGGCACGGGCTAACAATTAGCTTCTATGTGGCAGTGTTATAAACACAAGCAGTGGAGCGACACATATAGAAAGACAATAACAATACTCACAGGCAGATATTCTTTATCCTCTGCAAAAAAAATAACTAATATTACCGCCGCACTGAGAAGCTGCGATTGCCCCCATTTACAGTATATCTGTCCGTCTCTTATACTGCCCCCAGGTGGCCAAGGCGCACACACCACAATGAGAAGCAGAATGTGGATTGAATTGGAGAAAGTGTGACAAAAATTGTTTAAAGCTCTTTAATCCTATTTATGTATGTGATTAAACTATAATATTATAGAGTGCAATTGTATTTTTTTTTGGGGGGGGGGCTGGAACAGAATGTCATTGGCATTCATTTCAATGGGGAAAGATGATTTGCGATGTGTTTGCAAGCGCTCACGGAACAAATCAAAGTTATCTAAAGGAACCACTGTACTGTACATACTTTTTGTAACTTCTGTTTGTTGTGTTTATGTCGTGCTGCTGCTTTTGTGTGCGAGTACAAATAAAATACCTGCAGCACTTTGTCCCAATACAAAAGAGGAATTTGTGGCGTTTGAATTCGAAGCGTCGCCCTTGTCAGCTGGTTTTCCAAAAGTAAAAGCAGGCGGCTGCGGCTGCTCCGCCGGAGCGCTCGGCTTGCCGAAGGAAAAGCCCCCCGAAGCGGCAGGTGCCGGGTCGCCGTCCTTGCTCGCGCCGCCAAAGACGAAGGGAGACGGAGACGGAGCCGAGGTGGCGGACGGCTCCTTCTTCTCCTCCGTCGCCTTTCCAAATGCGAACGTGGGAGCGGCAGGCTTCTTCTCAGCAGACGGTATTCCGAAGGTAGGGCCCTCCGGTGGCGCGGAGGTGGCCAGGCCGGGCGTCCCGAACACAGAGCCGACAGCGGTGGCGCTGTTGCTTGACGTGCCGTCGTCGCCGCTCTTTACTTGAGAGGAAGCGGGCGCCGTCACGGCAACGGAGGCCGACGAGGTGGGCGCAGCTGACGTTTTTTCTTCAGGCTTCAGAAGGCCAAAGCTGAAGGGCGTCTTCAAAGAGGAGCCGCTGCTGCCGTTTTCCAGGCTGGGCGATGCCATCCCCAACGAGATCCCGCTGCCGCTGGCTCCGAACTTGAAGCCAGCTCCGGCCGCAGGCTGCTCCTCCGGCTTTTTATCATCGCTAGGGGCAATCCCGAATTTAAAGCCCTCAGATGGGGCGCTGAACTTGAACCCTAGTGAGGTATTAGTGTCTTTAGGAGAAGGTTCCGATGAGGGGTTTCCAAACGGGACAGCGAACTTGAATCCTCCCGACGAGGAGGTAGATTCCGACGTGGCCACACCAAACTTGAACCCTCCAGATACGGACTCTGAGGTACTGTTGGATGTGCCAAACGTGAAACCTCCTGCATTAGAGGTAGTAGGAAAAGAACCTAATGTTGAATACGAAAGAATCCGAAAGACTTTTCATGACACAAACACACCGGGTCTGCTTCTCACCTTTGGTCTCCACTTGCGCTCCGGGTTTGGCTGCCTGACAGGCGACGCACTTGAAGTCAGCGGCCTTGTTCTGCAGCATACACACGTTACACTCCCAGGAGTTCTCGGGTTTCTTGAACCCGAAGCCGAACGGCGCTCTGCTGGCTTCAGGGGGAACTGCCACAGACGCTCCTGTTAGGAAAAACACAACAGTCGTGGTTCGGCATTTGCTCATTTTTTGGGGAACCTATCCTCCATTATTTGCTGGAAATCTCAGCTATTTGTAGTCTTTGTGCTCATGCCAAAGCAATTAAAGCCTTAATTTAGCACCATCTGGTGAAATCTTGTTAGATTTAATTCATTAGTTCGTTACAAACCTCTTATTTACGGCAGGTCTTGGTCGCTATGCTTCGCCAATGGGAGTTTATTGTATACCCAAAATGGCTCGTAAATGAAGAGGGGCACAAATTGTCTCAAAAATGCATTAATGACAACATTCGGGCGTTGCGCGTACCTGGTTTAGCATTCGTGCAGGCCACACACTTTATATCAGCGGCCTTGTTCTGTAACATACACACGTCGCAATCCCAGGCGCCCTCCGGTTTCTTAAACTGGTCTCCGAATCCGGCACACGGCACCGTGGAGGCGGTGGGGTTGGCAGCCTCATCCAGGGCGGACGAGGCGGAGGGCAACGAAGACGAGGCCTTGAGCCCCGTGCCGTGCTTCGCTGTCTCGCAGGCCACGCACTTGACGGAATCGGGCTTGTTGCTGACCAGACACGTGTCGCACTCCCAGTTGGCCGCCGCTTTGGAGACGAGCGAGCCGACGGAGGCGCCGTTTGTGCTGCTCTTTGGTCCCGTACAGGAGGGGGCGCTTGTTCTATTGTCCTTGGTTGCGGTGCCAGGCTGAGGAGACATGCAGCCCACGCACTTGGTCTCCGAGGACTTGTTTTGCACCACACGGACGTCATAGCAGCTCGATCCTGGGGGGTCTTTGAACAAGTCACTAAGGCCTGTAGAGGAGGAGACAGAGATGGTGGAGGTGGAAGAGGGGGCAGTGGACTGCGTGGAGGTCTCAGAGGACTTTTGCACAGTCGTTGAAGCAAAGCCTGGACAAGAGATAAAATGACACATTTTAAATGTGAAAAACAACCAGAAATGCACCTCTTCAAATAGTTGGCCATCCCTCAAAAAGACCAATCATCATCATCATCATAGTCTGCTGTATAAAACAAAAACGCATCTCTGTTCTCACACAAAGCTAACTTGTAGTAACTAATACCGTTCACACACAACATTCACGGCTGGCAATAAGGGGAACTCTGCGCTGAAAGCGGCTGGTTAATGAATAAGTGTATTTATTTCCAAATATGTGTACAAGTAAAAGTCTCCTCTTAATACCACGTCCATCTCCAAAGGAATAAATAGACGCGCCCGGCCACTATTTTTGCAGAAATTCGTTGTTTGTCAGTGCTTCTTACCGGGTGCTTTGAGGAGGTCCAGCACGCTGCCCTGCTTTAATGTCTTGGCTGGTTTGAAAGGCCCACCCAAGTCTTCTGTGCTTGCATTTGTTGATATTTTTACTTGGGAGGGGAAAAAAAACACACATTCAAAGATGAAAATAAAATTGGACGATCTGGTAAAAAACAAACAAACAAAAAGTTGTTTACCTGTTGCTGCGATGGGTGTGGCCAAATTCCCATTTGACATGGGAGGACCAAGCTTTGTTACAGGGGCACTGAATGTAAAGCCAGCCTGAAAAAAAGGCAACATTTAAGATTATATATTTTCTTAAATGAAAAATTCAAGGGTCCATTCTGAATGGTTTTTCTGCACCTTTCATTTGTAGTACAGTAGTCCCACATTTATTGCCGGGTTTATATTCCATAACACACCACGATATACGTAAACTCAAAGAAGTGACCATGTGCTCATTTTATTTGTATACATTTTAAAGCTCCATGCATAATGCAAATACAAACTATGCATGTGAGGCGCAGGTATTATTTTTGTCAATTTCAAGTAGCACTCACTGTTGGAGAGAAGTTAGGGGGACTAGCAGGAGTCGCCTTGACAATGGGCGAGGAGAAGGTAAAGGGTACACAGGGGGGAGAAGCGTTTGTCGCCTGAGGAAGAGAGAAACAAGCTGTATTTAGGGATTGTGTCAAAACTTGAGACAATACATATTTCATCTAAAAAAATCATTTAAAAAAAAATAAATAAATGGTGGACCTTATTTGTGGCCGTTTCCTTGACACGAGTGACAGTGACGGTGGCGGCGGTAGCAACGGGAAGCACTGGGGAGGAGAAGCTGAAGGAGGGCAAGGCGGATGTGCTAATGGGAAGTGAAATGGTTGGAAGGTCTGGCAGTTCAGCCACCTGATGTAAAAAAATTTAATTAAATAAAAAAAAATGAAAATTGCATTACAAACTAAACAAAAATCCATCTGAATAATAAGCCCAAGTTTTATCATCACCGCAACTTTAGTTTGAGTGTAGTGTAGAGTGGAGAATTTCAGGAAACCAGACTGATTATCTTTTGTGTTTAATCAAATGAAGACATTTGCAAACATCTGCTTTTACTTTGGAAAACAATGATCAAGGTTTTCCGCTATTTTTGGACATTACAGAATAAACCAGTAACTGAATCATATCAATTAATAGATAAAATAAGTAATCATCGTTATTTGTAGCTGTAGTATGAATAACCTGTAACCGGCATATTGTCAACCTTATTGTTATCGACGTATATTCGATACAAATATTCGATAGTCACAGCCTTACAACAGAGATATATATGTGAAGACGCCAATGCGAAACGGTGTATACCTCTTCATTCTCAGTGCGTTTGGAGGACGGCCGTGCGGTCGTCCGCTCCCTCTTCATCTTGCCGCCGCCGTAGCTGCTGGCAGCGGGCGTGCTGGACATGGGGTAGGTGGCGCCGCTGGCTCCAATTGTGCTTTGAGAAGGGCTGCCGGGGTTTCTGTCAGGTAGTAGAGGTGATTGTCTGGTGGGCTGTGGAAAAAAATTTAACAAAACCCCTCCAAAAATCAGCAAAGGGGAGAAACTTTGGCAGTAATTTAGGTGGCATCAAATTCTGACCTTGTCTCTGGGGTTCCGGTCCAGAGTCCGGCTCGGCCCTTTCGGGGTCAAACTAGGCCTGAAGGAGACGGAGCGGTTCGTCGAGGTGGAAACGGCGGTGGGGACCACCAGCTTCTGCACTGGCGGGAGATTGGACTCCAGCTGAGGAAAAGAAACGATGAGGATGTGTGAACACGAGATTGATCGGCAACAAAAAACTGTTCTTGACATTCAAGTCAAAGATATATATTTTTGTTTTGTTAATTGAACTGTAACAAAAGGTTAGGGTTATTTGACTTTGTGGTAAAATTTCAAGATGAAGCTAAAATGCACTATAACCTTTGCAGGTGAACAAAATAATTTCACCTGTAAAGGTTTTAGTGCATGTTACCCAAATACCGAATATCCGTTTAAAGTTTTCTGAATGACTGTCAATACGGCACATCTGTACTCATACTCTGACTCGGAAAAAATGCTTTGACACTCACAAACCGATACCACCGTCTCAGCCTGACGTTAACTTGCGTGCATTTATGCTCTGCAAAATGGACGACGGACTTTGCTCGGGCAACGTGACTTGAGCACAAAGGTTCTCGGGCCCCGTCGCCGGCTCCCGTCACAAAGCCGCTGCGAGCGCAGCACATCGAGTAAAGAGTAGCGAGCAACGGGACAATAACGAACCACTTCAGTTGTCGTGTCACAGTTTTATTTTATAACTTGTGGTAATGGTGGCTGTTGAAAGCTCAAGTTGCGTTAACACCAGACTGTGGTGATCTAAACGCAACGCAGCAGCGCACAGCTGTGTGTGTGTCAACGCATCATTGTTGTTGGCGAGCGACACAGCTGTCGCACAGCTGGGATTGTCTGCCAGTTGTTGCTACAAATGCTGCCGGTTTCACATAACGAACTCGCTGTTCCCATCCTGAGGCTAGTATGCATATTGGGTGAGGCCAAAATGATTTTGATTAACTTACCCGTTTCCTTTTGGACTGGAAATGCGACACTTCAAGATTGCTGCCATCCACTGACTGTAAAGACAAAAAAAAATAAAAATAAAAGTTCATTCAGGCTCCTTAAAGTTTCAGATTTTGCTGATAACACTGACAAGGAAAAAACGGCTGGCACTAAAATTTACCTTTGAGAAGGATGACGATGGCGCTGCTGGGATCCTTCTGGCATCCTGGAGATAAAAAAATCAAATGATGATGCAGTTGACACTCAATTTGTCAATCTGTTTGTGTGTGAACGTACTGCGAGAGGACTGGACATTCTCTCCAAAGACTTCAGGATACGTCGGGCTGTGGCGCTGGTCACCCCGCACGGCTGCGCGCCGGCCGGCTTGGCTCTAATCTGCCTCGTGACCGGGGCCTGAAAGATCACACATGCTCGCTCACCACAATATTAATAAGCGTTTCGGTGACATCGAAAGAAAATGTCCAAAATAAAGCAGCTACATTGGCACCATTTTAGGAATTTAATCCACTAGGAGGAGTTGTGTGTGGAGAAAAAAAAATCTGCCTTTCAATACCAAAAGTCAATAAAAGTCGACCTGAAACGATTACTCAAATAACTCGATTACAAAAAAATCTAAATAAATTGGCGTGATGTGGCGAGCCGGGAGGAAAGGTTGTGTAAGAACACGTTTATTAGTGATCCACAGAAAAAAACATTTCTGGCTGAAAATGAGAACACCAAGCCCGAAAACCAAAACACAGAAAGAAATTACAATGTCAATTTTGAGTAAAATTGCATTTATGGCTATGACTGCAGAGCTACCAATCAATACAAATTCATTTCCAGAATAATTTGTCTGAATTTCCATATTTTTAAAATGTCAAGAACATTACTGTGCGACAATTATTGCTATATATTATGTAATATGCTAAACCAAATTCTGCATACTGTTCAATTGCACAACAAACTCATTGCTTTACAATAGTTAATAAATTATGCCTTCAATATTTGTTGTTTTAACATATTGATTGCATCAACCTTGTAATGGCGGATGGGTTGCAGCCAAATGTCTTCTCTTGCACGGTATTTTTCGATTTCCACTACTGCTGATGAAACAATGCAAATTTCCCCATTGTGGGACCAAGTAAGGTTATCTTTTATTATAAATATTTCTCGTATGAATCTACTTTTAAACTTATAAGCCACTGTTCTCAGGGGAAGTAGAATGTTTTATTACAGACATTCAAAATTGCGGTGGTATTTATTTATAGGTAAATGAATAACTATTTTATTTAATTAGGTGGGTGTACTTCATGAAGTGGCTGACGATTGTATGATGGAATAAAGGAAAAAACTGTAGGGAAGTCGAATAACTGTCTTTAGAAATCATTACAATTATCCATCGAAAATCCAATTAGCTTCGGCCGGCGCCGTCGACTCACCTGGTACGGCGTTCCGGGTCGAGTGCGAGCGCTCCTGACTGCAGCCGCTCCGCCGTACGTCGTCTTCCCGGGGTAGAAGGGGGAATTGCCCAGCTGGCTGGAGTTCAGCATTGTGTTGTTCAGCGTCGACTGGAGGGGGACATCGGAGTTGCGTTATTAACAGGTGCTAATTATTATCATAATTACAGCTGCAGACAGCGATGACCGGGCCATCGCAGAAAAGCACCTATTGTCCGTCCACTCAAAAGAAGCAATTTAGTTTTGCCCATTTTTCTGGGATATCTACTTCTGATTGGGGCTCATTCGAGCAAATTCCCTAGAAGGAAGTACATCAGAGGGGCGATTCCCAAATAACTCCTCATAACTGGAAACAAAAGACTCACATTGGCGGAAGTGCCAAAGATGGACAGGTTGAAGGCGGGCCTCTTCAGACTGGACTGAGAGGGCTGCGGCACAGAGATGGTTCTGTCCGTCTTTGGTGACCAAAGCTGCGGGAGCGACGCCGTCTTAGAGGTGGGCACGTCTGCAAGACAGATCAAATATTTTAATATATATGCTAATTTTGTAAGGGGACAACACTAAAGAAATTACACGCGTGTATAGCTATAATAACTTTGAACTTACTGTCCCCTCAAAATAACTCAAAAGAGCCATGTCTAAGCCACAAGCAACAAAAGTGAGTGCACCTCCAAGCAAAAATGTCCAAATTGGGCCAAATTAACCATTTCGTCTCCCAAGTGTTATATGACTCATTAGTGTTCCAAGGTTTAAGGTGTGACTGGGGAGCAGGTGTGTTAAATTTGCCGTTATCGCTCTCACACTGGAAGTTCAAAATGGCTACGAACTCTGAGAGGATCCGAAAAGAAAAAATAGTGCTCTACATAAAGATGGTCTACCCGAGACTAGAAGATTGCCAACACCCTGAAATTGAGCTTTAACAGGGTTCCCAAGACCATTCAGCAGTTTAGGACAGGTTCCACTCAAAAAAGTCCTCACATTTTCACTTAGGGGTGTACTCACTTTTGTTAGCGGCGGTTTCGATATTAATGGCTGTGTGTTGAGTTAATTGGAGAGAAAAGTATATTTTACACTGACTATAATAAATTGTAGCAAAGTGCTTCAGTGGGTCCCACGAAAATATGAGAAAACATTTACAAAAATGTAAGGGGTGTGCTCACTTTTCTGAGATAGTGCACCCTGCCCATTAATAATTCATTTTAAAAACAGTGTCTGTTAAGTACCTTTGTCAGACGCACGCGAGGAGAAGCCGCTGGTGGTGGAGATGTTGTCGTCCTCGTGCTGCGACAGGTTGTCCTTAATCTCCTTGACCAGCGAAAAGCCGGTGGAGAAGGGCCCTGGCGCCGAGGAGGTGGAGGGCTGCGAAAAAAGGCCGGCGCCGCCCAGCGTCGGTGTGGTGGCCTCATGTGACGAGAAGTGGAGGTGGGAGTGGCTGAGCGGTGGCCGTGACAGCGCGTAGTCCTGAAAGTTCAGGGACGCCCGGCTGGTCGAGGGCTCTGGGTTGAGAAAGGACGACGGTTCAGCCCTAACTTTTTATGCCAGGTTCAGTCAACACACCCATGCTCCACATTGTGCTACTTCTGAAGTGAGGGCCTTGGCCACCAGGGGGCAGTGGAACACAGAAAGAGACTTACAAAGAGCTTCACAACTGACTCAGAAAGGTGCAGTAATACTGAATGAGTCGTTTTTTCACAGAGGATAAAGAATACATTGCTGTGTGTATTGTTATATTGTTGGTCTACATGTGTTTCTCTACCGTTTATGTTCAAATATCCATTGTTTAAACGATTATAAATAACATTGCGACTATCGATGCCATTCGTTAGCCTGTATATGGGATTTTGCATTGTATGTCAGCATTAAGCTAGCAGACACTCCCCAAAAACAAAAGTTGTGTGGTTGCTTTAAAAGCACGACGTGTAATTCTCCTTGTTTTACGTTTAGTTGGCACCAAACTTCAACTGGTAATGGCCGTTAATAGCTTGAAGCCTGTTTCCCTCGCAAATGTTCACTGGCTGCCAAAACGCTGCCTGTTGTGAAGTCGGCTGAGTTTGCTGCCAACATGTAGCACTCGTATCTCAATTTGTTGTCGCACCACTCTTAGTCAAGGCACTTTTGCTACAAATCAATGATGTTTTTCCCCAATCTGTAGAAAAGAAATTTTCATTGTGACCATGTTTGTTTAGATATATAAGTAGGGTACAACAGCACAACTTTGAGCTAGACAATCATTTTAATAATTCATCATCGTTTTTACTATAATTTAGCAAATTAATTATTAAGGAACATTTATTTTAAAAAAAAATAAAAATAGGGCTGCAACTAACGATTATTTTAATTGATTAATCTGTCGACTATTTCTTTGATTCATCGGACAAAAAAGATTTTGGAATTTCCATCGCTATTCAAATACAGGACACTTCAAATTGACAGTGCAGAAAATGTACAAACAAACTGATTATGATTCAGTTAATTCTTTGGTCATTCTTTTCCAAAGTAAAAGCAGATGTTTACAAAGATCTTATTTTGACTAAACAAAGTCTGCTTTCATGGAGGACTAATGAAATATGAGAATATTTACTGTTGAGAGACTAAAATTCTGAGGATATAGACAAAAGAGACTCAATTGGTTGTTGATTAATCGCTGCACCTCTAAAATACACTGTGAAATGTATATGTAAAATTGTGTAGTCTACCAATATTTTTCATCATTTACAATAAATCAATTGAGAAATTGTTTATGAAGATAACTGAATGAAAACGTGAGAGACACTGTGAATACAAAATAAATATAATTACCCAATTGTAGGCAAAAGCAGCTCAATTAATTCAACGAATATTGCATGACTCTTGATAATATTATCTCTCCCACAGTGTTATCCGGCCCACCACCGGATAAAAAAAAAAAATAAAAAAAAAAAAAAAAAAAGAGTAGGCCACATGTGGACCGTGGGCCACAGTTTGCCCACCAGTGTTGCGCACGCGCTGCATTACGTCTCCAAGCTTCAGCTAACCTGTGTGACTGGTACTCGGCTCGGGCGTGTGGCGCCCATCGAGGGAGGGCGGCCCCGCTTTGCTGCCGTTGGGAGGAAGAGCGTTGGGAGCAGGCAGCTGGCAGTTCTCCGTCACATCCGCAGCAGGCGCTCCTCCGCCGCCGCCCCCGCCTCCTCCTCCACCTCCTTCGCCTTCTGGAGCTTCTCCGTTCTTGAAGTAGTTTTGTAGCCAGGGAACGATACTCTTGACTTTGTCCGTCACTCGGCTGATCAGGCCTGACTGCTTATGATGGAAACAGGAGCAGGGAGAGGAAATAAATAAATACATACAAAATATCATCATTTACTCTGCATGTTTGCTACTTGACACGGAGAAAAAGGAATATTGTCTTTCTGTAAGTGATGTTTCACAGTGTTTCTCTCACAGGCATTCGACAGCTCAACAGCAAACATCACACCTTGCATGAGACTGAAATAAGCCACTACAAAGAAATGCGAGTATCTAGGTTGAAAATTAAGGGAGGCAACTTTACATGAGACAAACGGATGAAATACAAAATGGAAACCCCATAAAAGCTCAATTTATGATGCTGTTTGTTTACTGGTTTACCTGTAGAATGTAAATAAACAGTTTGGGCATCATGATTTCATGCATTAATTCAATAGGCATTGAGTGTCTGGTCAGTATGGGCCTTAACCACCAGGGGGGCAGTATAATGCATACAGAATTGTGCTGGATTTGATGACAAAACACAGATGAAGGCAGTCGCTCAATTTTGAGTATTGTTATATTGCCAATTTACATCTGTTGCTACTGTGAGTGTTGTTTATCAGTTTATGAGTACCCCGACATCAGTAATCGTTTCGTAAACCCGTCTATGGTGTTTCGCACTGCGCGTTAGCATTAGGCTAGCAGACTAACCAACAACAAATGTGGTTTGGTTGAAATGATGAATTGAACAATTTGAATAATCTCATTACAAATTAGTCCAAATAAAATCGCTGCCTCAAAGCTTTGCAGTAATCAATTTTCCAAACGCTTTGCACCACTTAAAGAAACGTTCGTTGTATTGTCAGCTGTGAAGGTTCACACAACAAATTGCTGTACATGCAGATAAGGAGACCAACATGCACGCACACACACAGTTTCTTCCTCTTTCTGAAGTGCAAAGTCAGCCGATAAGACGATTTCTGTATATTTGACAAGCCTAAAAATTCCATTAATTGGAATTCAGAGTTTAAATGATATAAGCGCCTGATTGGCAGCTTTAATATGACGACCAGCTGCAGTGCATTGTTTTCCAGGAGACGCAATTCCTCAAGTGCAGTAAAAATGAAAGTGGGTCAGTCACTGTCTGCATGCTTCACGAGGCAACCAGCAACCGAGGCCCCTTTCAAGGCGTCTGTAAAGGCCTCATTTTCCCATCGTTTTTTTCCACCAGCGCCACTGATTAAGTATCAAATTTCGGGATGCTGTGTCGCTGCGTAAAATTGCACAGTCGCCGCAATAAATAAATAAATTCACATGGCGCTGGGGTCTGTACAAAAGGCGAAAAAATTTTTCCAGCATCTCCGTTTGGAAGGTCATTTAGGCCTCACTCGCTAGATGGATGCACTTTAACCTATGCGCAAATATGCGCGAGTCCGCAGCGACTGACTGCAATAAATACCATTCGGCTTATCACACAATTGGCACAATTACTGCCAAAGTACAGTTCAGTTGTATTTAACTTTTTTAGTACCATACAATTACCATTTAATCTTGAACGGATTTTTTTTCAGCTATTATTGTTGGACAATTTCTATTTCACTTTTATGTGCAACACATCTGAAATGATTATTTATGTACTGTCTGAATGTTAATAAATTCCAATGACTTGACACACACTGCTAACCGTTAGCATAAATGCTAATCAGCTGATTACACACATTAAAACACAGACTTTGGTGACGAAACCTTCGAATTACCAAATATAATTGTTTCTAGTAGGTTGTGTGGTGGCCTGGATACAATTTAACTTCATAACTGGATACGAGGTGATTCATGTTTATTCATGTGGCACTTTGCATTATTTGCAGATTGAAGTGTTGAGCGTTCATGGTATGGTACGCTATACTTTTACTGAAATTACTTTCAAGGACCACAGTGTCAAAAAAAAACAAAAAAACAATATAGGAAAACATAAAACATCAACAATCTTCTACAGTCATGCAAACTCTTTCCAATTTGAAGTGATTATAGATCAAAGAGGAGATTTGAAGGCTCCCTTCACCAGTGCATCGAGATGTTGCGATTACAATAAGTAATACATTAGTATTGCACTCAGGTGTGTGTATAATTCAAATATAGCGCTCACAATATGTTACGGCTTTTGAATTACCTCTAACTAATGCAGGGTGATTTCTGTGGTCACCTGTGAGTCATGTGACCAGGCAATATGATAGTGTGGAGATTCTATGCACCTCATTCTTTATTTTTTTGGCACTTTGGACTAATTTGATGCCATCGCTTTAATTTTGAAGTGAACTGTGAACAAAACTGTCTGGAGTTTTCCTTTCGCTGACAAAGTTGTGGACAACTGTGACTGATTGGGGAGAGCTACATTGATTGAGGTTGGTCACCTTATTTAGCTAAACTGGAATGACAAAATATGTACAGCTCCCGGTATGCTACACAAAATATTAAAAATAAAAAATGTTACACAAATGCCTATGAAGGACCCAAGAGAATGATCATTTTAAAGTCAGTCAGTACTGGTGCTGATCATTAGATGACGCTAGTGTACCTGTGCAAACAAATCACATAACATAATCAGTCGTTAAGTGACCCAAACTGCGGGGATTTGAAAAATCCATCAATGCCATCACACAGACAGTGCGAGATGTTAGCCTGGAGCCTATTCAGCTGGTTAAGGGGGAATAAACCGCCAACTAAACTCCGAACCAGCAATTACTTGTACACTAAAGCAGTGATTCTCAACCGGTGTGCCGTGGCAATTTATCAAATTTCACTTAATTGCCCCAAAAAATATATATTTCCAAGAAATAATGTATTTATTCATCTTTTTTATGCCAATGATGCATGGTGACAGACAGAACAAATAAATGCTCTTCTATTAGATGGCAGGAAGTCCATACAGTTATTAATGTATCGACTTTTTGTGACATTTTTGTGCCGTGAGATTTTTCAATTGTAAAATATGCGCCTTGGCTCCATAAAGGTTGCAAATCACTGCAGTCAAGCATGGGAGAGAAGAGCCCGGGGCCTTCGGGAAGAATAAATCAGTTATGATAAGGAAATATATGTAATAATAATAATATGCGTTCACGTGCAACCATGTGGGGCTTTTTAACAGCTTCCTGCGCAATTCAACCCGGCTAACGTTAGCTTTACTCCCCCCCCCCCCCCCCCCCCATCGACACACACACACACACACCGCCACCCCAAGCACCACCGACACAAAATTCACGCTAAACCCCGAGCGACACTTTCCTAATGACCCCCTTTGACGATTTCTTACGACTAAATCACACCATTTTGCTCCAATAAAGACCTACTGGGCGGATACAACAATGCGCCTGCTCGCTCCCCGGCTGCTGTTAGCTTCGTTAGCTCGCTAGCGACTTTCCTCCGCTTTTTCCACTAACTGGCCAACGACTTAATTCGCCCAACTGACGCGGGAGTCGTCGCGCACCGCCAAGGCCGGGTGACTGCGTCCACTCGGGACACGGGAACGCGCCGCCACGGAAGCTGTCCGACGAGTGCGTTCCGCGCTTGTAGAGCCACTAGCGGGGATGAGGGGGTTAGCATCCGCTAGCATGCTAGGCCAGCGCGTGGAGGCCACGACTAGGCCGCAAAATGTCTGCCCCAACTTCAAACAAAAAACACTCGCAAGAAGAGCCCACAGGCCTCGTATTCGTCGCTGTCCACTCGCGCGGGTGTCTTGGAACGGGTTTACCTGCTTGTTCTTGGCGTAAGGCTTGGAGTCGACGTGGTATCTCCTGCTTCGGATTTTCCCTCCACCCGTGGCCGCCATGGCTCTTGCGTCGGAGAGCGAGTGTGTCCTGTCGGTGTTTCGGCGCCGGATAGCTGTCATACAGCACAGGCGGCTAATGCCGCGAGGGATTCTGGTAAATGTAGTCAAACGGCATACAATTGAAGATTACCCTTTGCTTTCCCCCAAAACTGAAAGTGGCAAAAGTAGACCGATAAAAGTAGAAGTACTTGATCATGACGTCTATGATCCACTGGTGAACGGAGACTTCAAACCTTCTCTTTCATCTAAAACTGCATCAAACAACAAATATTATGTATTAAATGAGAAGAAAGGATTACACTTAGTTGTTGTTTTTCTTTGAGAAAAGAAATTCACATATATTGAGATAGATAGATAGATAAATACATACAACAAAGAGCATGTATGTATGGAAGTTTTTGTGTTTGTTTTGTCGTTAATGTTTTTTTTTTTTAAAGTGTTGTTTTTGGGACAGTGGGCTCCACATATATTGAGCAGACAATCAAATGGTGCCTACTCTGCGAGCAACTGTTTTACTAGGTCTTCAGCCACGATTGAGAGCCCGGACAGACTGGTTCCAGTGGGAAGCATTCCAGAGGGTCTTCAGCCACAATCGTGAGGGCAGACGTCGTTCCAGCGGGAACCGTTTGAAACCAACTTTCATGAGACTGAAGACAGTGACCGACAAAACAGCCCGGATGCGAGGCATGGGGACATTCGACGGAAATGAGTCGGTCGGGCGAGGGATGTAGGCAGAGACTGGCCAGCAATTTTTTATTTTATTTAAATTTTTTGTTTGTTTTTGACGACCCCTCGGAGGGAGCGGCTTACTTGCATTAGCTCGGCAAACAAGTCTACATTACTCATGGCTGCACTATGGGTAGGATAACCTATTCATTATAGTGTTGCCGTAATACTCAATTTATCAATTTGAAGTTGTATTTTCTGGAATATTTGTCATTTTGAATTTTCGCAGTTGCCTGAGGTCACTTTGCTCTGCTAACTGTTTGCTAGTCTTGCCCAGTTGTTATCAAATGGGGGATGGGTATTTTTTCTTCTTGTCCTTTTCTAGTGGTGGATATTCCCAAATCGCCAGAAAAGCTCCTGAAGCCCAATCTAACAAGTCAGTGAGAGGCTGTGGGGGTGTGCCCGAGAGTGCCTGACACGTCGTCAGTTACACCTTCCGTCTCTGGTAGGTTGTTCTTCCTCAGACGTGGTGGTTTAGTACAGCAGTTACTAAGTATTCGTTCTTTGTTACTTCCCACCACTGCAGTTTTCACAACATCTAAGTCCTTTATTTGCCTATTATGTAATTTTATTTATTGTAAATCCACATCAAATTGATAAGGATATTTTTTTTCTTTAGCATTTGCTATGTATTGAGACAGTATCTGCATCGCCATTAGGGGTTTATTTTAAACCGAATGACGTCATACAAATCCCCTCGTTTTGTGTGGTTTTTTTTTTTTTATGAATGAAGCATTACTGATGCATGCTGTTTTCTTAGCAGACAAAGAGAGGCCTCGGCGGGGGTTCAGACAGAGCTCATACACTGGTTGCCATGGAAGCTGGAGCTGACTCGTCACTCCGGCACTTTGTCATGAATTTTAATTAATCAGTCATAACAGTGTGTTACCGCACCGACGAATAATCATAATGAAGAGCACAACGTTTGTAAATAACCGTTGCCATTCATTCACATATTAATCAGAATCAGAATCATCTTTATTTGCCAAGTATGTCCAAAAACACACACGAGGAATTTGTCTCCGGTAGTTGGAGCCGGTTGAGAGACTAGAGGATAGGCACAACCGTACGGAAACTAATTTCATACTTATAAAATATTAAAAATATTGGTGATTGTTGTGGGTAGCTACATTTAGAATACTGTGTCAAAATAAAATAAATACCCGTAATTTTTTAAAGGTAAAAAAAACAGGAACTGGATGAGTTTGGATTGAACCATGTAACGGATCAAGAGGGGTTTAATTGTGGTATTGGTAATGTTTTGATCGAAATAATGCACAACGTGAACGATTATCAGTATTAATTCACAGTTGATCGTTTTATCTTGTTTTTGAATGATTCTACTTGCTTGAATGTTATCAAACCGGTGTTAATAAACCGAAATCTTACAATTGTACCCCCGTATTTGCGGTGTGGTACATCCGATATTATGACGCATTTCCGGGTTGGCGCATTTCACCACGTGAAAACATTTGACATTGAAGAAGCGAAATATAAGTTCAAATCGATTCTAAATGGTGAGTGAAATTGAATTACGTTGGCGTTTTAGAAAAATGTTCGAGCATTAGCATGTTTTGGCTCTCGCTATTATACCGTAGCACACATGAAGCAACGTACATGAAAACCATGTAAAATACGGTTAAATCGGTGTTATATTTAATAAAAATAAAATGCTGTAATATAATATGAAATGCTGTTCGAATGTAAAGTATGACGAGTTTGTTGGCTAGGCTAAAACATATGAATAACTCCTCCATTTGTTTAGCAGCCCCAAAATGGCAGCTTCCGGTGTGCAGTTGTGTGTCAAACACACATTTCTTCTTCCGCCCCTCAAGAAAGTGGCGACGACCACCTGCGCTCAAGTTCGTCACTGCCGCACAGTCCTAAGGCCACCGCAACTTCCAAACGTCACCGGGACGCCAACGAAACATCACCAGCGACAACACATCCGTTTTTACAGTGATGTGCTTGCCAAACATGAGGAAAATAAGGAAGACGCAAACCAGTTAATACACATTAAGAACGCCGTGCCGCTAAATGAAAGCCCCGCATCATTCGGTATACATTCATGGTCATATTTTGAAAGACCTCGACAGTGAGCTGACCGTGTTTCTTCCCGTCTTCAGATCTGGATGCGGCCACTGGATCGTACGCGCTGGAGGGGATCAGCGATGAAGAGGCTGTACGTCTAATGCCTCGTCCGTCCATACCTCCGGTCGCCGCCTCTCTTCGAGACTACGTCGATCGGTCGGAGACGCTCGCCAAACTAGTGCATCTCGGTAAGTAATGGAGTCGGACGTGAGTGATATGGAGTTGATAATGTCTCACCGGCAGGGGTGAACCTGTGGAAGCTGGAGGAGAGGCCCAACGTCGGCTCCATGCTGCTCAGACTCAACTTCGATGAAGACGTGGCTCCGAGGCTGCTCTTCCTCAAAGCCCTCGGCGTGGACGAATCTCGTTTGGGCTTCGTCGTCACGCGGAACCCGTTTGTCCTCACGGAGGATTTGCAAAACCTTCACGCCAGGTGACAGGAACTTTTACGTCTAAAAGTCTGAAATGGATCACACGTTATTACGCCAAGCTCTACTTTTCCTATTTTGTCAGCATGTTGCCGTAATAATCATGTTCTCTTGCGCTCTTTTATTTTGTCAAGGGTGAACTATCTGATGTCCAAGAAGTTCACGTCCGAGAATGTTGCGTCGATGGTTTCCAGAGCTCCTTATCTTCTCAACTTCAGCGTGAAGAGGCTGGACAACCGACTGGGTTTCTATCAGCAGCAGCTGGGCCTCAGTGCATCCAATGTAAGCATTTTCACTTCATTATTTTCTGTTTTGGAAGGCGCAACATCAGTAGTTTGTCTTCTTTTCAGGAAATAAATGACAGTATGCACAGGTGGTGTTTGGAGTTTTTCAAGTTACAAGCTAATGGTTTGTCAAATTTAGTTTTTTTTTTTTTTTTTCCCCTTTGTATTGCGAGCCAAAATTTTAATTATGTGCGAGGTTTAAGATAGCCTGCTGCTCGGGTGAAGTGGGAAAAAAAGTAGTGCTACAGTTGCGAGGCTGCGCTGCACTGTATTTGTTCACCGAGTTGGCTCGAGCGAGAAAGAGTTGACACTCCGTGTCGCTTGATATGTTCCGTGCTCAATGACTGTCTTGGCGACACAAACACTAACTGTGGTTTCTTTCCAGACCCGTAACATTGTCACGCGTCTGCCCAGATTATTGTGCGGCAGTTTGGAGCCTGTTAAAGGAAATCTAAAGGTGACACAATGACAAAAATGTAACAAAACTAATTATTTAAACTAATGGACTTTTTTTCACATTGTGTATTTATGATTATGTGTGCGCTGCAATTCCAGATGTGCGAAATTGAGCTCGGCTTCAAGGCCAATGAGATCCAGCACATCGTCTTGGCCGTCCCCAAAATTCTGACGGCCAACAAGCGGAAGTTGACGCAAATATTCGACTTCCTCCACAACACCATGAAGGTGCCGCATCACCTGATCGCCAAGTTCCCACAGGTACTTGAAACTTTACCTGCAGTGTTGTGTAATTGACCCAAGTATCGATGTTCATCCTCAATTCGAACCTCCAACAGGTCTTTAACACCAAGTTCCTGCGTATGAGAGAGCGCCACCTGTTCCTGGAGTACCTGGGAAGGGCTCAGTATAACCCGGAACAAGCCAACTACGTTTCCCTGGAACGTTTGGCGTCGTCTCCGGATGAGACCTTTTGCACCGAGGTGGCTTTGGCCATGCAGGAAGATTTTTTCTTGTTCCAAAAGACACTTTAAACCGCTGTGAAGAAGCACGAGGACCAGGAATATGTATTGAAACCATTAAAGGACACATGCTATTCACAATCTTAAACAGTTCTTAGGTGTCTTAATAACATGTCTCTGGTATGCTTTCGTCAAAATACATCTAAGATCAAGATATATTGACAGTTATATAGCGTATTTTTTTTGCCGTAGTTAAATTAGCTCATTTTAGGGATGGATCTGCCTATCCCAGCTGACTTGGGGCGAGAGGCGGGGCACACCCTGGACTGGTTGCCAGGCGATCGCTGGGCACAGGAAGACAAACATTCACACTCACATTCACAGGACAATTTAGTGTTCAGTTAACCTAAAAGGTTTTTTGAATGTGGGAGGAAGAAGACTCATGAAATCCACGCAGAGAACATGCGAACTTCACAAAGGAAGCCCAAACTCCAGGTTCCAACCTCTGAACTGTGAGGCGGATGCGCAAACCACTCGCCCGCCATGCTGCCAATTTCCATAGTGTTCCTATTTTTAGCTTAAGACACATGCCAGGGTTTAGAATTGTGCTTAATAAATGTATCCAGTTTTTTTAAATTGCTTTTTTAGATGTTGGGTTTACATTTTCAGTCATATACATACTACAAACTGTACTATCTACTGCTAGAAGTAGAGTTGTTGACTTTAAAGCAAATAAGAGCTCATATTTATTTTATCTAAAAATATATGTAAAATGTGTGAAATTCTATTCGTTTTTTTTTCCCGTGGAGGCAGTTTAAATGTGTAAACAGCGTGTCTTGCTTCATATATATTTTATAATGTAGATGATAATGTACTCTATAATATTAACCATTATTTATTGTCTGTAACAGTTACATTAAACAAGCAGAAAGTGAAATTTTACGGGTTTTTTTAATTAATAAAAATGTCAGTATATTTGCGCATGCGCGTCTTTTCTAGTAAATGTCTTACCCACAATGCATCGCGCTCTTTCCCACAGCTAACTCAACATGGCGTCGAGGGCACCAGGTAAAAAAATATGTCACTCCTGTTTTGACGACATTATCACATTTCTTTCCGTCTGAAGCGGGCGTCGTCGAATTAAACGAGCCTACTTGTTGTAAAGTGACACTCGGTTTGAGTTCTTTGAATTGTATGCCTAAAACGAGCTTTAGAAGTCACTCGGCTCGCGTTTGTCCTCCAGTGTCTCCCTGCTTACTGATCTGATGCTAGTGGCTAACGTCTCTTAGCCTGGCTGACGCGCGAAGACTACACGGATATAGATTTATTATTATTATTTTTTTGACTACAAAAAAATACTCAGGTCTCCAAGTACCACCATATGACCAACATTAAAATATTATAGCGTAGTAGGCCTAAGTTCATTAAAAACGAGACTGGTTTAATTCCTTAAAAGTATATTTAATATAAGCCACTGAAACATTAGTCACAGTTTGAGCACAAACTGAGCTTTAAAGTATGGGGGAAAAAAAGTGCACCCAGTTAATGATTAAAATGTATTGCAGAAAAATGTTAGCAAACAAACTGTTCTAAAAGATTCCATGCACATGTACTGTACGTAACAGTTGCAAATGAACTGAACTGTACTGGATGAAAAAAAAAAAAAAGTCAAAGCTATTTTAGCTTTATGTACAATTTCAGTATTTCACACACCACTCGAGGGGAGTGCATAATTTGCGAAACACTGTTGGAGGCTAAAATTGCAGCTATAAATTGGACGGCTAACACAATTTGAAATTGTCGAAATGTCATTTAAGCTAACGTTATGGCAGTATAATTACCAAATTGTTTCCCCCCCCCCCCCCCTCACAGTGGCTTCAGGCAGGCTTCTGTCCAGTGTGCGCAAATGGTACTACAATTTAAGCGGCTTCAACAAGATCGGTAAGCACGGAAAGGTAAATATGAGCCTAAAACCGCGAGTAGAAGTTCGATTTTGACTCGCCTGTGGCAGGTTTGATGCGAGACGACACGATACACGAGGACGACGACGTGAAGGAGGCCCTGCGCAGGCTCCCGGAGAACGTCTACAACGACCGCATGTTCCGCATCAAGAGAGCTCTGGATCTGTCCATGAAGCACCAGATCCTCCCCAAGGATCAGTGGAAAAAATACGAAGAGGTGCAGATATAGGTTTTCTGAAGTGCGCGTTTTGTCCTTGCGTGTGAATTGTTGACACCGCTTTCCATCCATTTAGGATGAGCCCTACCTGATGCCGTACCTTGACGAAGTGATCCGTGAGAGGAAAGAAAGAGAGGAATGGATGAAGAAATGAATGAGAGACAGATCGAGAGAGCTGGGCTGGTTAAATCCCTGCATGAATAACCTTGCCGTTGTATATTTAAAATGAAAGCCTATATAGTCATTAAAATGTACATTTTGAAACAAGCCCAGCTGTTTGAGTTCATTAACATGAAAATTATTACAGAAATACAGAAATCACAACCTCGGAAGGAACTGTTAGAAAATACAAAGGAGAATTACAGCCACTGAAGACAAAGAATATAAGAGTTGTACTTTGCGAGTAGTGATAATCATGAAATTTGTCATAGTTTTGTTATTTGTTTAACTTAGACAAGTTTCTATTTTTGTTTTAAAAGAAAAGGTCTGGTGTTGATGTATGAAGACTATGTCATTTACAAAACCAAAGTACAGTATAACCAGACATCTGATACATTGCTTTATCCTTACACAAAGAATTTATCATAATTAAACGAGTACATTTTAAATTTTATTCCTCGAAAAGGGGACTTTAATCTTGTAGGATTGACTTTTCTCAAACGGAAATTATCTGGGGGAAAAAAAATACAAGTGTATTTATTGTGAGGGTCCTACATTTTGGTTTATTTATTCCCCCCAAAAATGATTGTTTTTCCCTATTTGCATATTTTTGTAACCTATCCTATTGTTACTTGCGAAACACCAAACTATTTATTAGTGTTGCTTTAGCGCCATCTTGGTGTCAAGGAAGTACGTCATCGTGTAGCTTAACTGGACTTTAGTGTACTTTGCTGCCATCTTGTGGCATCTGTAAGCAGTTAAACCTTTTCAGGGTGTGTCAATTCCAGATTTTCGTGAATAGCAGGGGTTCACTTGATTTTCATTTTTAAGAAAACGTATTTCTCTTGAATAAAATGCATTTTTATATTTGAATGCCAGGTTTCAAGTGCCATCATTAAAAAAATAAAACAAGGACTTTCTTTGCAAGTGCCTTGTTTTTTGTTTTTTTGTCAACAGTAAGTTCAAGTTTGGTTATTATGCAATTAGCTTACTGATACGTAGAGACAGGATACCCCGAAGTTATAAAGTCAGAAGTGAACTCAAGTCACTATATTCCACATTATATATACACACACACACACACTGAATTGATGAAGTGATCTGATTGGTCAGTTGTTTTTGTTTGCCCTTCTGTCGTTGACTTCTGCAATGGTCTCTATAAAGTTCCCCATGACTTTGTTAAAGGATTTCAACATGGACACCCCCAGCTCATTGTTGGTCTCGTGAATATCCGGATCGTAGGCGCCCATGAGGGGCGTGCACACCTCCACGTCCCCTCTCCCGGCTCCCGCCAGGATCCCGAGCAGCTGCTCCCTGACCTCCCGAAAGAGCGCCACGTCGTACCGAAGCAGGGCCGTGTCGTCCAGCGGGTACGCGGCGTCCTCCGGGTAGCATTCGCGAGGAACTGGGAGCTCCACGTACCCGAGCTTGGGGAACCCTGCCGACAACGCCGTCACGAGCCTCCGCTGGGCCCGTGCGCTCAAAGGGTTGCCCAGCAGCTTGAGTTCCTCCAGCGCCCGGCAGCGGGACAGCGCCTCCGCCAAGATGTCGGCGTCCTCCAAGGCGCACTCCTCCAGAGCCAGGCCGGCCAGCGAGGCCGAGCAGCGGCCCAGCAGCTTGAGGAAGGCGACGGCGAAGTCGTCCAGGACGGGATGGCCGCTCAAGTCCAGGCGCACCAGGTACTCGCTGTGCAGGCTGTTGGCCAGGTAGGTCATGTCCACGCGGCTCAGGCTGCAGTTGGCTAGCTCCAAGCTTTCAAGGGGCGTCTGGAGGGGGCTGGCTCAGGCAAAAAGATGACTTATTTCAAATGTTTCCACAGTTTGGAAATAGTTTTTTTTTTTTAATAGATCACAAATATGTTTGTTTTGCTTGGAAAAAATGACTTCTTGAAATATGACCCCCCCCCCCCCCCAAAAAAAATGTTTCTCTTAAACTTTCCAAAAACTAAAATCCATCTTTATTCCAGAAATTAATTAAAAATCAATCAACACATTTGAATGACTATTTTTTTAACTATATTTTATTGCTTTATTTCAGCTTTAATCAACTGATGTTTTTTTTTTTATTATTTTATTACAAATGTAGTCTAGCAAAAAACAAAATTCTTGGACATTTGTACTTTTTCTCTAAACATTTTTTTTTACCAAATACATTTTTTTTCGAATTACAAAGATCTTGAATTAATGACTTTATTCTCAACTATTTTCCAAATCAATACCATTATTAAAAAATATTTTTCCTTTTTTTTCCTCCCTCAAATGATGAATCTCGCAAGATTCCAACTTTTGTCCCACCTGAGTAGTTTCCTCAGATGTCCCGTGAGCGTGGAGAATCCCACGGAGAGCTCGGTCAGGTTCGTGAGTTTCGCCATCAGGTTCCCGAGGACGGCCATCAGCTGTCGGTCGTCCGCTCCCAACCTCCTGATGTCTAGCGCCCCCGTGGGCAGCGTGAGGGACCGCAGCCTGGGGAAGTCCACCCGGGACAGCAGCACCTCCAGGTGAGCGGCCTGCAGCGGGACGTTGTGCACCACCTCCAGCTTGCGCATGGCCTCCGGCCGGGCCAGTCGGAGGACGTAGAAAAGCTGCTTGAGGGCGAGCGAATCTGCGCGGAGGGTCACGAAACGCGGCTTGAGGGCCGAGTGGCGCGCCAGTATCAAGGCCTGCGTCACCAGCTCGTAGTTGCGGCCCGTGACAAAGCCGTTGAGGCGCACGTCCACGGCCGAGGGGGGCACGCTGGCGCCGCCCTCCACGGTCGCCGCCGTCTCGTAGCACAGCTGGCTCAGCAGCCCGGTGCGAGCCCACCGGCCCAGGGTGGCTCCGCACGGGCACGCCTGCCGCTCCACGTCCCTCAAGGACGTCAGGTCCACCGTGTGCAGGACTTTGGCGTACGTGCTCGGCGGAGACAACACGAAGTCCTTGGGGAAATGAAACAGTTGCAACAAGACCTTTTTTGAGGCTGATTTAGGGGGTTTTGTGTGTCTTGAGTGGCGAGGAAAAATTCCACTTACGACTAAACTTCACAACAAGCAGCAGTTTGGCAGATAGTAAACAGATTTTTAAAAGAAACACCTCTTAGATGTTTAATGCCACTCCCAGTTTAAGTTTACTATACATAAAACCAGAGAATTAGGCGTTTTATATAAAAAAAAAAAAACATTGCCTTTTTAATCAAAATTTCATTAACTTGATGCTAACACACACTGGACAACTTCATTTATTACTTTAATAATTCAGTGAATTTGTGAAGAAGAAAGAATCCAAATTGTAGAAAAGACAAAGAATCTACCTTCAAGCCCGTGAAAAGCGCCGTCAGACATGGCCGGCACGTGCGAGAGGTCAGGTCGGCGGGGCAGTCGGCCGTGCGGCCCAGGAGACGTCCAAGGTGGAGCTCGGGCAGCGGCCACGTGCGCACCACGGCTCGCAACAACTGCGGGCGCTCGTGCAGGTAGCAGGCCTTGAAGAGGTGCGGGTACGCGTGGAAAGAGACGCCGGCCAGGTTCTCTTCGGCGCTCGGGCCGCTCCGGACGAAGGCCTCGGACGACAAAAAGCTCAGCGACTTCATGCCTTCACCTCAGGCGGGCCGTCGTTTGGCTTTTGTGAGGAGCGGGTTGTTGTTGTTGTAATGTGGCGCGAGGTCTCGTGGGAGGTGAGATAGGGGCGGCAGGTTATTTATAGGAACAGCTGTCTCTCGTCCTGTGCCGGTCACGCAGACTGTTAGCGCTGACCCACTTTTTCCACAGCGCATTAGCTCATTTTCAGGCGTAATCTCACGACGCTCCCATTGGCCGAAAGTCGGATCTTTCCGATGAAAAGTCGTAAAATGACGCAAGTGAATGTTGGATTTTTTTTCCCCAATAGAAACAAAAAATGGGTCGTGCCTTGACTTACGAGTGCCCCAATTTACGAGTTTTTCCAGTTACGAGCTGCCCCTCGATTTGAGTGTTTTGCTTTGCGTGCCAAAATTTGACTTTGTGAGCTTCGGACAGTCCACCACAAGATGGCGGCAACAAACTTAACACCCGACCAGCATCGGTTCGCGTTGTTACTGGTAAGCTGGTAAGCGATACCTGTTGTTTTGTGTTCTGTTGTTTAAAAAAGGCAAAGTTGAATTGTTATAAATATGAAAAACTGCTCAGTAGACACATTTTAGGAGATCTTAATGGAAACAAGCAAGTCTGCTTAGTGACTGCAAAAGAAATACAAAACTTTTGACATTTATTTTTTCCGCATTTCGCTGGTCCGAACCGGTCTTTCTTTTTTTAAATATATACATATTAACACATGACTGTACAAATATATAAGTTGGTTAAAAGGGTGGCTGCGCTACACACACTCTTTGACGGCAAGGGCGGGCGTGGGTCCGATGTGCGTCCAGATGTAACCCTTCTGCGGACGCACGGGGACGGTGGGGAACGGCGAGCTCCGCGACTTGAAGTACTCGGACGGCGCGTGGCACACAAAGTCCAGGTACTCCATCTTCCTGGGCAGGTCCTCCTCCGGACCTGAAAGCAGAAACAAACAAACAAAAACAGGAGTTCAGGCACATGAAGGTGGGCCTTGACGAGAAACACAAGTCCCATTGCCAGAAGAGTAATGCGTGCAGATTAGCGATGAAATGGTACGCAAATTTCAAAGCCCGATTATATTGAGCAAAAGGATCACGGTTATCAAGGAATATGTCACGAAGAAATAGTATGAAAATATGGTGGGGGAAAAAAAAAAAAAAAAAAAAATGCTTCTTATAACAAAAATATACATTATGTAAAAAATAAAAAAAAAATGACAAAAGTTACACAAATATTAGGGAAAAAGATATTTTACACCCTCCCACCCAAAAAAAACATTGAGAGAAAATATACAAATATTAGGGAGTAAAATAGAAAAATATTTGACAAGAGACACAAAAATACAATAACAGGAAAATAGGAAAAATAGAAAATATCATACCAAAAAAAATATATATATACACAAATCCCCCAAATTGAGTCACATCCTCTAGTTCCCAAACTGTTTTGAGTAACTACAGTAGCTATAGAAAGTCTACACACCCCTGTTCAAATGGCAGTTTTGTGACATACAAAGATGAGAATAAGCTCAACCATTTCAAAACTTTATAACCTGTACAATTCCCAAAAATATTTTCATGAGAAGAAATGGAAAGAAACAATTAGATAATCTGATTGCATAAGTGTGCACACCCTCCTGCGAGCAGGAATGTGGCTATGTTTTTTAATATGAACCAAACGCATTCAAAGTCATGTTAAACGGGAGTCGCCGCACATTTGTCACCATTTAAAGTGGCGCCGATTAAACCATAATAAAGCGCAGCTGTTCTTGGAGGCTATCTTTGTCTCATTTCTGTATGCCACAAAAACCTGGCACTTGAATGGGGGAGTGTAGACTTTTTATAGCAACTGTCCTTCCACTTGTGTCGATTAGGTGTTACTCCCTGGAGTGGTCACGTGACCTTTCGGCTTACCTAATATGTAAGTGCCGGGGTCAAAGTGGTCTTTGGGGCTGGCCTGGGTGGGAATGAGCCAGGTGAGCGCGGCGCTCTTCTCGCAGTACTGGTCCTGAACGAAGCCTCGTATCTGGGCGTAGTACGCCTTCCCGTCCTCCTCGTCCGTCACCTTGATCACGTCGCCGATCTGGTAGTACACGCCCTGACGGGGACGCCAGATCCCTTAGAAAAGTCCAATGCGACGGCGCGAGGAAATCTGACCGAATACCTTATAAAACACGGACTCGGCCGTGATGATGGTGGAGACGGATTCCGGCGCTTTGATTGGCTGAGGAGGAGAGATCGGGGTCAACGAGGGAGGAAATGGAAGGCATTCGAGCAACAGATGCGCGTGGGACTTACATTCTTGAGTTTAAAAATGTGTCTCCTGCCCTTGCCTTTGGTGGACACCTTCTTCTCGGAAGCGGGGGCTTTGTATTTGGTGCTCCTCAGGCGTGCCGACCTCCTGTGGCTCTCCTGCTTCGACTGCAAAGCACACAAGAAAATCAGCTTTCGTCTAAACATTGGGCGTTGTACAGGGTGAGACAAAAGTAGGCTCGACTTGCGAATGTTCTTTTCTTCCACCTCGCATCTGCTTTTCCCCCATTCTTTCCTTCCTTCCCTCCCTGGCTCAAAGTATGTGTCGTAAGTGTTTTTTTTTTGTTTTTTTTATGCGTTCAGTGCGATTCTCTCTTTTTACCTGCTTGCCGCCTCCATTGCTGGGCTGAGTGCCGGAGGACGCGGAGATTCCTGACGCCCCACCGCCGCCGCCGCTCTTCACCGAGCAATTATTGCACAAAATGTCGCCCTGGTTGCCCTTCTTCCACATGGACGACGAGTTGGTCTTGCAGACGGCGCAGCATGGCTTCAGGCCCAGCGGCATCCTTCGCACAATGAACACAACGAGCCTGCTAGCTGATTTTCATCCGTAAACGTGATGATGAGACGCCATACAACGGCACCGGATCATGTGTGATTATACCCTTAATGCCGCATAAATTCAGCTGATTGTATGATGTAGAATAAGACTACTTATCACAGGAAAATTGTCTTCTTAACATGTTTATTTAAGCCAGTGGGGAAATTGTAAGTTCTTCTTCGTTGCTGACGTTCCCGTTCTTCTTCTACGTTTTTTTTCTGACTCGTTCGCTCGGCTGCCACCTGTCGGATTGGTGCTTGATAATCACGGTTAAATGCGATATTGTTACATCATTTTATTCACCAGTATCATGCGAGTTTCTTTATCCTTATTCTATATAGAATTTTTACTGTATTGTAACTATCCGATACATTTTCAATGTTATGTTTTACAGACAACAAGCTTTTTTTTTTTTTGCTTCTACGTTTTTGTGACTTAAGCGATGAAAGTTAGTTTAATAACATACATTTATTCTCCATTATCACGTGTGTTTCTTAATTTCTCGTGTTTCGAATGTATATTGTGTGTGTGTATGTGTGTGTATATATATATATATTGCTACTGGAAGGTATAGCTCACGGTTAAAGTTGTGTGATTAATATATTGCAACATTTTATAATGTAATATATTATCAAATTCAACATGTAGTGAAAAAAAATGCTTGGAGCGACACTTATGGTTTTATTACTTCCCGTGTTAGTGGCAACACTTTCGGTAATTGTTATTGTTTTTTTTATTTTTTTACCCACACTTTTTATTATTATTATTTTCACTTTATTAGAGTGATAATTTTTTTTATTAATTTATTTTTTTTAAATAAAATATAATTAAAAAAAATCGATCCACTGCGTGGTAATTTTATATCGGAAGTATTCCGCGCCGACAGGGGGCGCTGAGGAAACGTAACGAGCGCGTGAGGGTCAAAGAAGAGCGTCACCATTCAAAACAATACTTTGGAAGAAGTTGACCCTCTTCTTGAAGATGTCTCAAAGTAGCCCGGACAAAGAGGACCAAGCGCCGGCTAGCAAAAAGGGCGTTTCCCTTCCTATTTCCAGAGTGCGCTTGATCATGAAGAGCTCCCCGGACGTGTCCAATATTAACCAGGAAGCCCTTTTCCTCACCACCAAGGCAACGGTAAATAAATGCTAATGTTAGCATCTCGGCTTGCCTAGTAAGTGGCCGGTCTGCTTGTTCGTGGTCTAAACAAGCATTTCCCAACTTTTATTGGACCAAGAAATAGATTTCACGTTAGGAAAAAAATCTCACTGCATACCAGCGAACAAAAATGTCGCAACAAGTATATCACATGCTGGATGGGAAATCTGAAATCTAGTTGGGTACAAAGCTGCTATTTTGTTGTATAAATGGCAACAGGTAAACACATAGGTGAATTGCACCTTCTGCCATCTAGTGGAGAAACTTTTAACTGTTCTGGATGTCACTATAAGTTGTTGGCATAGATGAACCAAGTGCTCTAGAAATAATACATTTCTGATTAATTCGGTAACAAATTCCTGCGGCACACGTGGTGATCCTTCACAGGACTGTGGCTGGCAATCACTGCTGTAAAGTACTTTTTTTGCTTTTGTTTTGTGCGTTTTTTGTGACAGGAGATGTTTGTTCAACACTTGGCGCTGTCGTCGTTCAACAACGGCCGAGGAAAGGAAAGCAAGAGTTTGTCCTACAGCGACCTGGCTGACGCGGCCGAGGAGATGGAAACGTTCCAGTTTCTAGCAGGTGACACCCACAATAAACTCACATCAACCTTCTAGAAAGACTTTGTCAATTGTTCATCTGGCTTGGATAGTATTGTACAGTTACTGAAATACCTTTCTGTTTAACCCTGAAGAAGTCCTTTCAATATTCTCATGTATTTAATGACAAAAATAACCCGTAACTACAGTAAATGATGATACAGTATATGCATCTTGTAAAAGTACTTGAGTCTGAAATATACATACCGCAAATATTAACACGAATGTAGTAACGTAGCAATGAAACGAAGACGTTCAACTGCTAGAAGCGAGGCTCTTGTTTTCCCCTGCGCAGATATCTTACCGAAGAAGATCCTGGCCCGCGACTACCTCAAGTCTTTGGAGCAGATACGAGAAGAGGAAGCAGAAGAAGCCGACTTGTAAAACAAAATGGACACGTGCGATCACTGAATTTTTACCCTCCCGGAAAGACCGATAGGAGTCTCGTTGACGTGGGACCACCGGGCGATCGTGCCGTCGAAGCCGCGAAGAGCGCCGCAGTATCATGTGGACTTGGTACATACGTGGGGCAATGCTCACAAAAAGACAGCGGCAGATCACCTTTTCAAAGATTTCAAATGTATGCGGAGTTCCGCCGGTCCGGGGAATCCCGCTGCGTGCGCGTGTGACTTCGTACGGCCTCTAAAAACCTCGATCGAGCGAACGCTGCACTGCAGCGTAGCAGTAAATGGCAAAGTACCAGGCCTGGGTTGTTCTATTTCTAACAAATTGCTCACGCTGGAGCTGAAATACTTGAATTTTGATGTTTGTTTGGAGTATTTTGTACCTTGTGTAATAAGTACATAAAAAGAGCTGTGCTTTTTGTACATTGCTGCTGATTAAATCTCAATCTTTTCAAAATATGGTTTTACATGCTTCAAACCAAAATGTCTGAATTCTGTAATGATATGTCCCGTTTGGTGGTTCAGATGTTTTATTGCCACGTACTAAATTTCCCATTTCCATATTACACTTAATCTTAGTACAGTTTACTAGAAAATACGCAATTCCAATTTCTAAAATGACATCCCGTCATGAACACAGATGATGTTTCAAACTAAACTAAATCAGGTTACCGATGCACTAGTAGTGTGATGGTTACAAGCCGAAAGTCACGACAACAAGAGAGAGTGCGACGCGCTCCACGTGCAATCATCATGGGCTGGTCGTCGCCGCGGTCACTGGCGGATGAGCTCGTACAGTCGGAGCTGCATGTGGATCAGATTCTCCTCCAGGGCGGACAAGCTCGCCTCCAGGGAGGACGCCAGGCGCGAGCGGGCGGACGCCGACTCCCTCGTGTGGGCCAGATGCTCCTTCATACTTCGCAGGGTGCGGAGCATAAATCGCAGGGAACGGGGGAACGGTGAAGAAGTACATGACAAATTAATGTTTGAGTTCAGCAGTACCTATACAATGCCACCAGGTGACAGTGTTGCCCTGCTAATGCCCTCCTGTTCCCTCTCGTCATCTTTATGGGGTGAGTAGTTTTACTTTATTCCACTTGCTTAAGCGGTGTAAAGCGTATTTTGAATGGAGTTCAAGCTAGCTGCAACGCTCTATGGCGGTAGTTTAAGTGGTGGTTTCTGGGTTCCGAGCTGGCTGGTTTGCCGTTTGCTCTGTCAAAATGGCCGTGTAAACGGTCACGCCACGAATCTGGATTCGATCGGGATCGAACGCCTCACATGACAGCTTCTGCGCGCCTGCGTACATGTCTTCGCTTCAGTTTGAATCGCATAAAATTTGGCAGTCATGAAAAAATAGGGATGGAAAATTCTTACTGAAGAATCCTCGAGTAAAATCATAGAAATTGATGGTGTAGAATCGTAAAAAGGGACCTTAGAAACAGAATGGGGCCCGTATAATCACAGAAAGCGACTATAGAATTACTAGCATCATAGAAAATCATAATATAGAATTGTAAAAAGTGACTCTAGCATCATAGAAAATGAAAGTGACAGTGTAGAATCACTGAAATTGGGAGTGTAAGATCCTAGAAAGTGAGCGTGTAGAATCAAAGAACGTGACTGCAGAGTCAGGGAGTCTAGCATCAGAGACAATGATCGAATACAATCAGAGGAAGTGATGACAGAATCATAGAAAATGAGTCTAGAATTATAGAAAGTGAAGATTGTAGCATCAAAGACAATCATAAAACATCGGTGTACACGTACACAAATTGATGTAGTAGAATTGAAGTAATTGACCACAGAATGAGGCTGTGTTATCATAGAAAGTGTCAGTGTAGAATCCGAGAACTTGTGAGTGTGGAATGCGTCACCTCGTGAGGAGTCTTGCCCTGTCCTTGCCGTCTTTCCTCTTCTCCTCCAGGGACACGAAGACCTTCTCCACGGCGTCCAGGCCCTCGGCAACACTGCGGTGGTCCGAGAGCACCCCCAGCACCTCGTCCCTGGCCTGCAGCTGGTAGGAGGGCCCCCCTTCCTCCACGCCGCAGGAGGAGGTCACGGCCTCCAGGGCGGCCCGGTTCTGCAGAGCCAGCAGACGAGAGCGGGCCAGCTCCTCCGGCCCGGCCGCGTTCTCCCCGCAGATTCCCCACGTGGGCGTCGGCAACCAGAAGCGTCGCGTGCAGTTCACCGACCCCGCGGGGCTTCCCGCCGCCGCCGCCGCCGTTGATTCTGGGGGGCTGTCGGCTAGGAAGCGGTACACTGGGGGCGAGCCCGACCCCCACTCGTCGTCGGTCCGGCCCTCCCGCTCTCCGGAGACGTCTTCGGGCAGCGAACACGCGCAGAAGCCTAGCAGAAGCCAGGTCCAACTCGCTGACCCGCACAACATCGCCAAACTCTGAAACACGCACACAAAGGGAAAATTCGTCTCATATCATGAATTGTGAAACACAATTTAAAAAAAAACAATCACAAATAATGTAAAATATATATATGAGCGATAATGATATAAATCAATTTAAAAACAATTTTGTACGAGTACAATTTTAAAGATAACAGAAAATAAACTTAAACAAAAATAATTGAAAATAATTTCTTTGAAATAATGGGGGAATTAATACCCCATTATTGTATTAACGTCAATGTTTTTATTTATATTTTGTTATTAATCACTTTTCAATTGTTTTCGGTCAGAAATGTATTGTATGACATCAATTCAGAAAGCTTTAACAATATATTTAAATTACTTTTTAAAAATGATCTGTTTAATAAAAAAAGAATACTGTAGCTATCGATTTTTTTAATTTAAATATATGGTAATAAAATTGTATTTTGAGTGTATAATATTTCAATACATCACATAAAGTTCAATGTATTTATTTATTTTTTAATTACGTTGACATGTTCAATTCTTTATAACAAGGTGAGCAACCTTCAAACAGTAAACGGACGGTGAGACTGCATTTCATGCTTTTCTAACTACAAATAAAACCTCAGAGAAAGTATTGCAAAAAGTTCTCCCAAGACAGTCATCGTAGCAGCGTCATATCATTTCATAAATATGGTTATAAAAGACAAAAATGCTTACTAATGGTTCCCTAGCCCTGCTCTAAAGTACACTGAAGCAGTCTGGTAATTGGCACTGGAAAAACTGAGAAACGCCCTGTCGCGTGTAGTCAATGCAAGTACATGGTCACAAAAACTTGCAGCATCATCCAAACTAAATGTCCTCGCCGGCTGTGTGGAAAAAAAAAAAATAAAAATAAAAATTGCAGTTTACCTTTCAGAGGACGCTTTCGCAAGTGAACGACGACGTGCTGGAGAGTCCTGCCCGCGTCTCTCCGCTCTGGCTGCCTGAAGTCATCGGAAAGAATGAGTGCTGGTCTGCAACGTGCACTCACCCTTTATTGGCCTGCACCAGCGACACCTAAAAAAAAAAAAAAAAAAAGCCCTAACTAAACTAATCATAAGCAGACTGCACACACAAACACATGTCTGGGATAGTTTCTGGATCAAAAAGGAGTCAAAGAATGAGAAAAAGGGATGATTTGGCTCAGGCATTTTTACGAGCTCCTAAACAACAGCAGACATTTGTAGTTTTTTGTTTTTTTTTAGAATAGCATAGAGGCTGTGTTGGCTTGGTTTTGTGTGCGTGCTGAATAACACCACCTGTGTTTATGAAGCCACAGGCCAGAACTTTGACATCAACGAGTTGGAACGGGAAGTGAGTGAAACACGCATTTTGGAACAAACCTTCAAGTCAGTACAGACTGGCTGCCGTTTACAAAGATAACCACACTAGTAGCTGTGCATCATAATGACGGCTAGTTAAAAAATGTGGAGCCTTTCGTAGCGGTAAATAAGATCGGCAAAATATTAGAAACACCCCTCAGTTTAAGATAAGGTACATTTTATAATTATAATATAATAAAAGTGAGAGGAGCCAGAGGAGGTGGGTTGGGCATCTGTTTCGGATGTCTCCCGGACGCCTCCCCGGTGAGGCGTTCCGGGCACGTCCCACCGGGAGGAGACCCCGGGGACGACCCGGGACACGCCGGAGAGACTACGTCTTTTGGCCGGCCCGGGAACGCCTCGGGATTCCCCCCGGAAGAGCTGGATGAAGTGGCTGGGGAGAGTAAAGTCTGGGCGTCCCTGCTAAAGCTACTGCCCCCGCGACCCGGCCTCGGATAAGCGGTAGAAGATGGATGGATGGATAAAAGTATCTATCTATCTATCTGTCTATCTGTCTATCTGTCTGTCTGTCTATCTAATTGCTTTGTATCTATCTATCTATCTATCTATCTACAGTGGAGTGAGTGTTTCATTTCAAGGATAAAAATTAAGAAATAAAAAAAAATATTTCGCTTAATCGCAAAATTAAAAAAAATTGTTAAAACAAACTACAATCAAATCAAATGCATTCAAATCGCAAGAAAATTAGAATGAGTTGTTACAGTGACATCTATCGGTGGAGCTTTGCAACTGCGCCCACCGTTCGTTTGCGTGTCTGCGCATGCGCCTCACTTCCGTCCCTCCCCCTGGCTCGCAGGCAGGCAGGCGGGCCGTCCCGTGACGTCACCCACCCCGACCGGACCGCCGTCGCTCGCTGTTGGCGCCCGGACCTCCGGACGAAGAGAAAGCCACCGAGCCGATCCGAGCGAGCCGCCGCCGGGAAAGGGCTCGCCGCCTCCGGCCTTGCACCGACCATGGCCTCCGACGGCACGGACGAGCGCTCCCCGCTGCTGTCCACCCCCAACTCCGAGAACGTCACCCCCAACGCGCCGCCCTACCTACACGCTCCCAGCCCGCGAGGTAAAAACTGCGTGGCCGGGCTAGCTAGCCCCCGTGGGTGGGGGTGGGGTTCTGTAAAAAGTGGAGCACTGGGTTACGGACGAGAGGCCTGCAAGAATAACAGCGAGCCAGAAGAAATGCTACATCACCGCGCACATTAGGCCTGACGAGATGACAACAAGCGGTCGTTTGATTTGCAAGCGCCCGAAAGACCCTCAAGGACACCCGCACAGCACGACAACAACAGTCACAACACAATTATCCGGAAAATCAAACAAACTCAAATGCGGGCCAATCCAATTCGAGTCACTCGGCGATTTTATACTGCTGGGTTTTGAGTTTGTGTCTTTTTGTGGCTCAATATCACGATCAGGAGCGTTTGGTGTCCTCGTCGCAATCCACGAGGTCATCCCGAAAAGGAAAATGCGTTTCCTTCATTTTATACCAGTTTTTGGTTCATGGCGTCTCACTGTATTGCGGATTTCTGAAATCGCACATATCCTTTTAGATAGCAGATTTTCTTTGCTGTATCGCGGGATTTTGTGGAACACAGTGGACACCCACACACTCGCGGTTCGGCACCCGCGGAATCACCCTGCCTCGGATTTTTTCCAATTTTCATTTTTTTCCCCACTTTCCTTTTTATTTATTGTTCTTGTTTTTTTACGGGAGCCAACCCTGAAAATGCTTATGGCCGGTTTATGCCCACTTATTCGAGAATTTTCTAGGTTTAAAAACAAAATGCTGTCTCTAGCCCTCGCAAGCAGTGGGGGTCCACTGTAAATGTAGTTCTTTCACTTTTTTTCCCTTTTCAATGAACTAAAAATTGCTGAATGTAATGTTATCGATAATGTCGACGATTTTCTTGTCGCCCTCCCAGCGGAACTGCCGCCGCCGTACACGGCCATCGCCAGCCCGGACGCGGGCGGCGTTCCCGTCATCAACTGCCACGTGTGCCAGTCGCTCATCCACCTTGACGGCAAGCTGCACCAGCACGTGGTGAAGTGCACGCTGTGCAACGAGGCCACCGTACGTGGCCGCCGCCGCCGTCTCGTCTCGTACGCACGCCGGGAGCCGGCCGTCATTCGTGTGTCTTTTGTCGCCCTCGCAGCCCATTAAGAACCCGCCCACGGGGAAAAAGTACGTGAGGTGCCCCTGCAACTGCCTGCTCATCTGCAAAGACACTTCCAGGAGGATAGGATGCCCGCGACCCAACTGGTACACAGTCAACAACAACAACGAGACCACTGCCAAATGAGCAGTTTCTCTGATTTTGCTCTTTCTTATTATATATAATTTAAATGGAACACAAACTGCCGACACATAATGTAACCCCAAAATTTCAAATGCAAATATTGTCATCATCTCATTTCTATGCAGAACTGTATGACCACATCGTAATAGTCATTGATTGACTATTATCAATGTTACAAAGATCATTTTAAATAAAAATTGAATGCATTTATTTAGCTGATTTTCCATTCCTAGTAAGAAAGGTCAATGTAAAATGGAAATTAAATCAATATAATTTTTTTAATGTAGTTATTATTTTTTTATTACATTTGATAAGAAGGCAATTTAATCATATGCCCATTCCTAGTAAACATTTTCTTCATTCTTTTAAATTGTAAATTACAATTTGTTTTATTATTTCAATAAATTAAGGACTTTAAATTGTTATTTTGTAATGTATTTTTAAAAATTCGACCCAAAAAAATGTAATTTAATCAATCAACAAAGTAGTCGTATAAAAATGAAATGACTTGATTTGAATGTGAAACGTGACCACGAATGAGCAAAATGTCGTTTAAATGCATCCGTCTTTTTTTTGGGGGGAATTTGTCGTGGCCCGACAGCAGACGCATCATCAACCTGAGCCCGGTGATGGTGATCCCCGAGGAGCAGCCCGCCCAGCCGGCGCTGCCCGTGCAGCCCGAGGGGATGCGGGTGGTCTGCGGCCACTGCGGCAACACCTTCCTGGTAGCGACTCTCACGTTTGTTTTTTGTTTATTTACGCCAATTTCAACACTAATCAAATATTTTCCCCTCCGGTATATCGATTTGAACACAATCGCACAATTACACACATTAATAGTAAAATAAAAATCACAATATTTTTTTGCGTTGAAGTATTCATCTAAAGCCGTAATAAAATACAGTATTATCATGAAGCAATGATTATACTATCGTAGGCCAATTTTGCAATCATCAATATATTGGGGGAAAATACATACCCAGGACACTTTATTAGGTAAACCTACGTATTTAGTAGATCTATAACCCTCTCGAAGAATAAAGATAATCCCAATAATGTTATAGATGCGTAATTATGCCGTGCTGTCTTTAATTGACTGCGCGTGTGTGTGTTTTGTTTCAGTGGATGGAGGTGCGCTTCAACACGTTAGCCAAGTGTCCACACTGCAAAAAGATGTAAGTGCACACACGGCATTTATTGGTGATGGAGGCGTCACGGCTACGAAATAATTGAGGAAAAAAACAAAAAGAGCATGGCGTGGAGGAAGGGGGGGCCAGGAATCCGGTGAGGGAGGACCCCCCCCCCCCCCCCCCCCCATTATTATTATCCTTTCCCGTGCTGAGGCTCGAGTCTCATCACATGAGAGCCATGTGAGAGCCGAGAAGAAAGTCATGCGGACCCCGAAGGGCGCTCATTATGTGACCCGACCGACCGCAATCGCTCTCCTGCGCATTCCAACGACATTTTTTCTTTTTCTTTCTTTTTTTCCCCAGCTCGTCTGTTGGCAGTGCACTCCCTAGGCGGCGCTGTTGCGCTTATATCACTGTAGGGATGATCTGCGTCTTCATTGGCGTGGGTTTAACCGTAAGTGCCAGTATTCTTGTCACTTTGAAGACATTTCTAATACATTGGTGTCCCTTCACTGTTCTTGTATTTTTTTAAAACAATTTTTTTGTATATATTTGATCATTTTCTTTTCGAATCCCCCACCCCCAAATTTCTAATATTGGTGCATTGTTTTTTAATTAATATTTATTATTTTGTATTATTTTTTTTGTTACCACTGCTTTTTTAATTTTTTGATCATTTTTAAGAAATCCCTACCAAAATGAACAACTTTGCCTTATTTTATTTATTTATTCTCTCTCTCTCCCCCCCTCCTGTGGACAGGTGGGCACTCGAGACTTCGCCCGTCGCTACAACGCCACGTACGTGTCGTGGGCGCTGGCCTACCTGGTGGGCGTCATCTGTCTGGTGCGGGCGTGCTACTGGGGCGCCATCAAGGTCAGCTACCCGGAGAACAGCTTCGCTTAGGAAGCCCCGCCCTCAAACCTCATCTGACCTTTTAGCCTTTTGCTCCCGTTTGTCTCCACTCGCTGATGCAATACACAATGTTTTTATTTTTTTTTGTTTTTGTTTTTTTTAAAGTGAATGACCAAACTGAGACAAACTCATTGCACTACATTTTTTTTTTTTTTTTTTAAGTTCGTTTTGCTGCTCGTTAGTGACCAGCTGAAGGAAGCTGTGTGGCCATTTACTGTAATGCGGGGGGTGTCCTTACTATTCAAAAGGCGACATATCCGGCACGGGCGTTCATGAGGCAGAGCGCACGAAAATCAGCAGAGAACTTATGCTGGGAAACACGCCGCTATTTCGGATTAAAGGTGCCATTTTGCGGGGATTTTAGGCCGTGTCAAGCTAACGCAGTTGACTAGCTCAAACGCAAAAGCCGACAAACGCCGTTGAAGTCAATTTGATTGACGCCCACCAAAATCTAAGCATGTATGATAGACAGATGTAGGCAATAAATTGCTGAAGTTGTGACTTTTCGCCATAGGGTAATGGGCGGGGTTTAGGGGTCAACTTTGACATTTTGCCAAGAAATGCATACCGCCCCCTGGAGTCAGAGAAAATAATGACATCCAGCACCAGCGCGTCCAATTAGCACTCAATCCGGCACGTGTGTTCATCATAACAGGGCGCACAAACGTCAACATATAGCCAGCGCTTGGCAACACTCAGGTCGTCTGCCATTTTGTGTCGAATGTTCGGACACCCCTGCTAATGCTAACGTAACCACTAAGCTGTACACTGACGAAATACTGTATCCGTGTAAGCTTTGAAACTCCCAACTGTGCCGACGTTTGCCCTGCAGTATTACCCGAGCATCTCGCCAACAGGAGTTAATTTATTATCGTTCACTCTTTTGTTTGCTTTAAAAGCAATACAGCAATCATTAAGTTATTGTTATTTTTGTTTTTCTACATGCCATTGTCTGTCTGCATGTCGCCCGGTTTTCGTCGCGTCGCACAACACTCCCGCCTCCTGCCTGTGATCTATTTCAAAGAATGTAATCCTAGTGTAGCGCTCGGCATCCCGTGGCTCAACCGGTGGGTGGCGTTTTATTTTGAATGTGAAGTGGAGGGTGGCGACGTGAAAGAAAGAATGACTCTTTGTACATATTGCAGAGGGCAAAGCTTGGTTCTTTTTCAAAATGATTATTTATCAATAAAAAAGACAAAAGCGGACTCGTGTTGTCGTCGTCTTGCAGCCAGTTTGTTGAAAGTGTCATTTTCTTGTTTTAAAAGGCGTGTGACTTTATAAACAAATAACATAACGTAGTATATATTTTTTTCCGAATATATTTACTGAAGCAATTCAAATAGCTCGAGCTTAAAGACTTTCTTTGCAAAATTCAATGTGTGGATGGGTGATGATAATTTTTCTCATTGTATTTTTGTTTAGTCAATGTTTCCCTATATTTTTTACTTCCTGAATATTTGAGCCTTTTAATATTTTTTTTAATTTTTTAATACTTTACAATTTACTAAGAATTATTTTTTTTATCTCATATTTTCTATTTTCTAATACTTTTGTTTACCGTTTTTAAATGTTTTCGTCTCGAAACGTTCATATTTTGTCCCCAGTTTTTGCATGTCTGTTTGTATTTTTGGTTGAATCGTTTGTCCAGATTTTTTAAGTTTTTGAATCAAATGGTATACTTTGATCGAATATTTTTTCCTATTTTTAAAAATATTTTTGTTTCACGTTTTTTCTTTTTTTTTTAAATGGTGAAAATATTAAAATGAGAATTAAAATGTTGGCAATAACCTGCAGTACGACTATCTGTCACCAGATGGAGACAAATGCATCCACTTGAAGTTCGACAATAAAACACAACAATATAGCATTTCTTTTTTTTATTTGACGTTTTTTAACATTTAGTCACGGTAAATACGCACAAAAGAACGCAGTGATGTGTTGGAATAATGTATTTCATGTATTATAATGATGTGCTGCTACAATGTCTGAAACTCGCGCCCAAGGTGCAATGACGTCAATCCGAACACGGTGATGACGTCAGATACTAGAATGTCAAGAGGTCATTGTTTTTTTTAGGGTATCATAAGCACACACACACGCTGGCTAAAATGCAGCTACATATTTCATACAAAGAAGAAACCGTGGAAGTAATCAATTATGCTAATCATTATGACGTCATACGGCGTGTGCGTGTGTGCACCAATTGTGAGTGACGGGCTGCTCTCAGTTGTTGTTGAGGACCCACCATGAAGCTGAAACAGACAGAAATGTCATTGCAAAATATATAAATCATTACATATATGTGTTTGTATAAAAATATAATTTTGATCTCAAATAAAAAGGTATACTGAGTGTAGAGTTTGATAAATAAGACACAAAGTAATCCAAATTGCAATTCATTAAAAATGCTATTAAGTAAATGAAAATGTAACTGAATAAAAATGACAAATAAAAAGTCAATAAATGAATACAAATTCAATAAAATAATAAAAATATCAAGGAAAACTGCTGCTCAATAATTAAAAAAGGTTATGAGATGTAAATCGTTTGGGAAATGTATAATTATTTAAAGCTATTTCACTGGTTAATTACCCAAAAAAACAATTCAATAATACATAAAAAAATCATACATACAAATAATACATTACAATAATATGAAACCAAAAAATGTAAAATTGAAATCTTTTGATGGGCATTTTCAAATTTTGAAGGACAATTGGAATATGACCCCCAAAATATTGGAAAAAGGACATGCCACGCATCCATTCACAGACTCGACTTCAAAATGCGACCTGACAATTTGGAGTCGAATGAAATGAGGCGACGTGATCGGTACCGGGGAGCAGCATGGTGGTGACGGTCTCGGGCGTCTCCAGGAAGTCCACGTTGGCCCTCTGGAAGGTCTTGCTGTAGTTGGTCTGCAGGTGACTACACGAAAAGATGGTGCAGATCAGAGAGAGAATGATGCCTCATCTATATTTGCCGACACTAAACCGCACAGTGGCACTCATGAGCTTGAGACTTTCTGCCACTAGATGGCGGCAAAGACATTCGACATCCGGCCCCCGTCAGTTCACGCGGTTACCTCGCCGTGAAAGCTGTAGTGTTTTGGGCTCGCGTTTTCCGGTGAAAGGTCAAAGGTCGCAGCGTACACGCAGGAGGGGGGGGAGAGGAGGCGTGGCCACTTACTTCTTCCACACACTGTTGTGCTCCCAGAATTCGTAGAGGATGAAGCGCGACTCGTTAGCCAGCCGCTGAAGGGCCACGCTGCAGAAACAAACGAGGCGTGCGCATTGTCGTGTGTCAACATTCAGCATCATCATCTTCATCATCATCGTCAAGCACGTTACATCACATCCCCAAACACGCTGACGTCACGCCTTTCTCAAGCGTGACCGCGTCGCAGCGTTTTGCGTTAAATGTCGGAGGACGCCGGAGGCTGCGGCCTCTTGTCCAAACTCGAAGTGACAGCGGACGCACAGAAGGAGGGAGGGAGGGATGGGGCGACGTCGGGCCAACGAGCGTCAACACGTTAATGGTTGTCGCGCTCCACTCGTCGTGAGCGCTTTCGTGCATTACGCGTGTCGCTGATATGCTGTCGTACGATTCTTCCGCCAACCGTCGATTGAGGATGGGATCTGTCATTCGTATCCACCCCCGCTGATCCATTCACCCATCCACCATCTTCAGACCTAGCTACCAAGCTTCCCATCCATCCATCATTCCGTCCGTCTATCCGTCTGTCCATCGACCAACGTAGCTATCATCTACTCATCCATCCACACATTGGACAATGTGTGTGTGCGTGCACTGACTGTAGACATCCGGTCTGCGTGGTGGCAGCGTCCATGTAGTTTCTTAGCGCCACGCGGAACTCCTCCAGCTCGTCCTCCAGCACGGTAAGCTGCCTCTGCACGATCAGAATGTGCTGTACACACACACACACACACACACCACCGCGACATTGTGTTCAAGACAGTATGGTCGCCGTGACAACCACGCATCATCGTCCTCATCATCACACGAGTCGAGAAGCAGCCACGAGGATGAAAATGTTGCGAAAACGCACCAGCTTGCTCTCCGGGACGGCGTCTTCAACGGGCTCCAGACGAATCTCCTGCCAATAAAAGATGACATTTTTTTTTTTAAATTATATATATATATATATATATATATATATATATACAGGTTTATATATGATATACATATATACAAATAAATAATTTGTATTTTAAAATAAGGTTTAAAATAAGATTTGTTTTTTAAAATATATTTTCTACCATTATAATATCATATAATTGATATCAAAATTAACTTATATACAGCAATTCTTTTATATGTATAGTAACTTCTAGAACATTTTTATATGAAATTATTCTTTTAAATAAATACAATACAAATATTTACATTTTACCATTTTTATAGTGAGTTATTTGTATTCATGTTGAAATTTTATTTCTAAATGTATTTTTTACATATTTGTATTTATATTTATTTATTACTTATATTTGTATGTTTTATAGTTATATATATATATGAACCTATTTGTATCAATAGTAACTTATATAAAATATGAGCATTTATTCATTTTGATGAGCAAAACTTTTCCTTCTTTTATTTTGTAAATTGTTACTACATTTGATTTGTGTAATTTTGTTATTTTATCGTGTAAAATTGTATTTGATTTCTCTCACCGCCCTAACATTTTTCTCGTTCATATTTCCCGCCCATTTTATGGACATATGCGTGCGTGCGTCGCCATGGGCGTTTGTCATTTGTCCGCGTTGTTGTGAATGTGCACATGCCGTAAGTGGCGGCTGCAGACATGAAAACAGGGAATAAAACCCAAAACGTGAGCGATGGTCCAGTAAGGAGGAAGAAGGAAGAAGAACCTTCCGTTCCAGGCGGTCGATGAGCTTCTGCAGCCTGTTCACTTGAACCGTCCAGTGGCTCTCCTCCTCATAAACACCTGCTGGGGGAAAAAAAAAAAGCATGGAAACGAGACGGGACGAAAAGATTCCACTTCGGCGACATTTATGGACCGCTGATTAGTTCTCTGCTAGCTTCTCTGGATCACGTGCAGCTCTAGTCGCCCCCCTGCTAGCATCTCTTCTGGATCAACTGGCCGCCTGCTAGCACCTCTTCTGGATTGTCTCTAGAATCTCTTTTAGATGGTGTCCAGCTGTGGTAGAACCGCTTTTCTAGATCAGGTCCAGCTCTAGTAACCGCCCACGAGCATCTCTTCTCAATCGGGTCCAGCTCAGGGAGCCACGGGCTTCCAGTTCTTCTGGTTCCAGTCGCAGCCTGCAAACACCTCTTCTACATGGGTTCCAGGTCCGGTAGCCACTTTCTTGCACCTCTTCTGGATCAGACAGTCACCTGCTAGCTTCTTTTCTAGATTGGGTAGCTGCCTATGAGTAGCTCTACGCAATCAGGTACAACTCTAGAAGCCATCTGCTATCATCTCTTCTGGATCCGATAGATGCTTGAAAGCACCTCTTCTGCATGGGGTCCAGGTCCGGTAGCCACTTTCTTGCACCTCTTCTGGATCAGACAGTCACCTGCTAGCTTCTTTTCTAGATTGGGTAGCTGCCTATGAGTAGCTCTACGCAATCAGGTACAACTCTAGAAGCCATCTGCTATCATCTCTTCTGGATCCGATAGATGCTTGAAAGCACCTCTTCTGCATGGGGTCCAGGTCCGGTAGCCACTTTCTTGCACCTCTTCTGGATCAGACAGTCACCTGCTAGCTTCTTTTCTAGATTGGGTAGCTGCCTATGAGTAGCTCTACGCAATCAGGTACAACTCTAGAAGCCATCTGCTATCATCTCTTCTGGATCCGATAGATGCTTGAAAGCACCTCTTCTGCATGGGGTCCAGGTCTGGTAGCCACATTCTTGAACTTTTTCTGAATCAGGCAAGCACCTGCTCGCATTCTTTCTAGATTGTGTAGCCACCTGCTAAGCTCTTTTCTAGACTGGGTAGGATTCTCCTAGCATCTTTTTTTCCCCAATCAGGTCCAACTATTGTGGCTTCCTGCGAGTACTTCTTCTAGATTGGGTTCAGGTCTGGAAGCTGGTTTCTTGCACCTGTTCAGGATCAGGTACTAGTTGCCTGCATGGATCTCTTCCGGATCGGGTAACCCTCTGCTCGCATGTGTTCTACATACCAACTATTGATGAGACATCTGTAGTATGTCTTCTACTGTGTATGAGGTCTAGGTCTGGTGCCTGCTGGAAAGGGTCCAGCTTTGGTCCCCAACTGCAAGCACATCTTCTGGATTAGGTCCAGCTCGTATCTGCTAGTTAGTCTATTGTAAAGTATCTAATGGTGTACCTAAAGCGTTGGCGAGCGTGGCCTCACCTGAGTTCACGAGACTCATGATGGGGTTGTTGGGGGACAGGCTGTTGTTCCTCTGGAGTCTCCGGTTGGAGCGACGGCCCGACCACTGGATTGACAAAACCTCCGGCTTGGCTGGACCTTGTCTGTAGGGACAAACAGCTTTTTTCGTGATCGACATTCACCCCCAAGTGTGTTCCTTTATTTTATAACGTAAACACTGTCAAAACGGTGTTACGATGAATTCATTAGCCGGCGACAAGCGAGTCTCAGCGGCGGTTGAGCACGGGCGGAGGTGCTAATGGCCTCGTTTGTCCGCCCACGCCGTCTTCTTCCAGGCGACAAGCTTTAATTGCCCGAAGACTTGAGATCCAAGCGAGACTCAGACCCGCTTTAAGCTTAAGTACAAAAAAAAAAGAAAGCTAAAAGCAACAAAGAGGTTTTGGATGTTAGATTCATCACACGTCTCAAACTGACCGCGGAAAGCGATTTACAGCTACTGGTGTCCTCTCACAAGTACACAGCTGTCGCATTCGGACTCGCCAAGGGGGAATTTTCGCCCAGTTCCGAGAAGAGGGCCAAGAAATGCTAGAGGAAGAAGAGACGCAGCTCGGGGGGGCCGGGGACCTTCACGCTGAAACTGAGAGGAGATGTGAGCGGCGACGGCGAGAAAAGGACAGAAAAGGAACACGACGTGGTGAAGTGATGTCGAGCCATCACACGTCAAACGTGCTGCCTTCAGCCACTCATCAGGCATTGAAACATAACTGAGGTGGGGAACCATTTTTGATCACTGAAGTGGGAAACATAGCGGTAACTTAACTGGCAACCATATTTGGTAACTGAAGTGGCTACTCAATTTAGTGAATTAAAGTCGGAACCATGTTGTGTAACTTACAGTGAGTGGGAACCATTTTTGGTAGTAGCACAAGTGGAAACCATATTTGGTAACTTGAGTGGTAACCATATTTGCTAACCGAAATGGGAACCATATTTGGGAACCATAAAGGATTAGAGTGTTTGGTTGCATCTAAATGAAGATTTAGTGGTTCACTTATCCACGACTGCGGCCCTTGAAGAGATGAGCTGGGATCTGTTGCCATGGCAACAGTTTTAGCGAACGTGTCGCTCGATACCGCGCCGACCTTCATGTTTTACTTCTCTCCATTTCAAAGGACCTCACGCATTCTCCCCGCAGGAGGTCGCATGTTGAATAACGAGGTGCTCACTTTTCTCGGCGCGTCTGCTCCGCCGTGGTCTCCATGGCGCACTCCAGCGAGCTCTGGAGCGACTGCAGCTGATTGGTTGTCTCCTTCAGCAGGAAGCGAATCACAAACTGTTCCAGGTGGGTGGACTCCTGATAATCCTGTCAATCACAAGGAGAACAACAAAAAAAAAAAAAAAAAACCCAAAAAACAATAATTAGCAATACAATAATAAGCGCAAGGGAGGACGGGCGTTCGACACGCCGACTCCCAGTCACTCAGCGTCTAATTAAAGTCAAGCCCACGGGATCGGAATTCATTAAGTGTCATTAGAGTCCAGATGCCGGGATGGAATCAAACGAGCGCATTTAGCGTCTGAAGGAGCTCCGATACGTCAGTCGTGACACCTGCAGACAACTTGGGAACCATTTGTGGTAACTGAAGCAGGTAACAATATTTGGTGCATAAAAAGAATCATTTTAAAAGCGGGAACCACATTTGGTTACCTAAGTGAGGACCGCATTTGGTAAACTGAGTTGGAAGCACATGTGGTAACTTAAGTGGGAACCATATTCAGTCACTTAAGTGCGAATCAAATTTGGTACCTTAAGTGGGAAGCACATATTGTAACTCGAGTGGGACCTCATGTAGTAAACCAAGTATTTGTTGACTTTGGTGGGAACCATATTAGGTAACTGCAGTGGGAACCCCGTTGCTAACTTAGGTATTTGGTATCCTATCTGGGAACTACGAAGTCAGAGAGAACCACCTTTGTTTACTTCAGTGGGAACCATATTTAGTAAGCTAAAAAAAAATGTGCCCAGTATTGATGATTAGTCTTGTATAAGTGTTACTTTTTTTTAAATGTGTAAGAAGCGCAGCTTGACACGTAGTAGCCAAGTGTTCCTGTGCATGCGTGTAGATAGCGTGGGCGTGTTTACACGTGCGTGCGTGTTGAACATATTGGCGCTTTACATCTTCTTCCAGCACCCACGCGCTCGCGCAGGAATGCACATGTACGAACCCCAAATACGCTTAACGCAAATGCGGCATGACGCCGTTTGAATGCACAACCCCGACACACACAGACGCACACACACACACACACACACACGCTCACACGGAACATAAACATGAGCTCACACAGCACTGCTGAACAATCACATTTTGGAGCCTACTACTCAATATTATTTCCTACTTCAGTTACCCAAAATGGTTCCCACTTACAGTAGATCAACTTAAATGGTTTTCCCACATCACTTACCAAATATGGAAGTAAATACTTAATAATATCAAATCTTGTTTCCCATCTCAGTTATAAAAAATGGTTCCCCACTTCAGTTAGTATGTATGGTTCTCACTCAGGTTACCAAATATAGTTCCCAGTTGTGTTACCAAATATGGTTCCCACCTTGATTACCAAAAATGGTTCCTACTTCAGTTGCCAAATATGGTTGCCACTTAAATTATAAAATATGGTTCTTGCTTTGGTAACTGAAAATGGTTCCCACTTCAGTTCCCAAATATGGTTAAATGACCAAATCTGGTTCCCACTGTGGTTACCGAAGTTGGTTCCCACTTCATTCACGAATATAGTTCATAGTTCAGTTAGCGAGACAAGCTTTTTGGCTGCCCAATTTGTGTTTGAAGCTCAACCCCTCACCTTCTTGGTCTTGTCCATGGCCTTTAGTACGGACACGTTGAGGTCCTCCAAAGCGGCCAGGACGTTCTTGTATTCCCCGAGGTGCTGCGAGAAGTACTCTTAAAAGAAAAGAAAACCAAGGAAAAGTCAGTCTTTTGATGTCCACAATTGTGACACGTCGGCTGCAGGTGCTGGTTGGAAATAGCATCAGCGGCGCAGCCTTCCAGGACCTCGGTCGGCCACGCACGGACCGTCGCATCGTTTCGGCCGCGCGCTTCCCGGCCGACTTTGTCTCGTCGCGCTTGGACGTGATAAGACAAAAAAAATAAGACAAAAAAAATCCAATCAGGTTCACTTACCACAGAGTTCATCTGTGTCCACGTTGCTGCGGCGCAAGAACAAAAAAACACACACACACACAGACGCCGTTTGAATGAATCACGGCAGCACACGCGCAGTTCCGAGAAAATTTCCATTTCAAAAACTACCAAAATCGAAATTCAATAAATACAACGAAAAAAAGCAATCATCAAATCAAATGAAGTATTTTCAAAGGCGAAAAAAAAAATGTGTATAACAAAATCAGAATCAGAATCCTCAGTTTGTCAGTTTGGGGCATCATGATAATTCAACGGGCATCGTGTTGCGCCTTCTGGTGTGCGTACCTTGGCCACGAGGGGGCAGTATGGGACTACATGGAGAAGACGGTCACGACTGCTCCGTAAGATGCAGTTATAAAAGTCATTTTTGCAGAGAATAAAGAATCTATGACCGTGAGACATTTTATCTTGTCCGACTGCGTGTGTTGCTACGGCTTTTGTTAAAAAAAATAAGCTGTTTAAAGGGCGAATAACTACCTTGATATCAGTGCTAGTTTTGTTAGCCCATCTGAGGCGTTTCGCATTACGCGTTATCCTGAAGCCGGCGGACGTTCGTAAGACTCCGGACGGCTTGTATCTTCGAAAAGCTCGTAAGTCCGGTCACTTGTGAGTCGAGGTAGCACATAACACTGAACTTACCTGACGATATTTGAACCAATAACTCGCACCCATCGTTAAAAATCGAAAAAATGCGGACGGGAAGTCGCACGCAAACAAGAGCACAACCACGCACACCAAAACACCAGCTCCCTTCTTGGTGGAGGGAATAATAATTAGCGGAGAGGTTCGTTCGCGCACTCGTTTTCTCCTGACGCCTCTGAATATTTCATGCGAGCTGGCGTACTTGGGATTGAAAGATTCAGTTCAAGCTTTCTGATTGAGCCTGCTTGATTATTCCCCCCCCGCAGTGCTCAAAGGTGCGCTGGACTGACGACGGCGACTCACTCTGTGTGGTGGGTGTCGATGGCGTGGAAGAGCTCCTTGAGTTCCTCTGGCGTCAGGACGCCGTCGGAGAAGTAGGCCTTGAACTCGTCGAAGGACAGCTTGCCGTCGTCTGGGGACGGAGAGCAATATTCAATCGCTGCTCTGCCTTTCGACAGTCTAACACGTGTGAACGGATAAACATGGAGACGGTCACAACTCCGCAGTAAGCTGCAGCAATGTTAGTCGTTCTGTGCAGAGGATAAAGAATACGCGCCTGTGCGTGTTGCTGTTTGGTTTTGTATTAAACGTTACTTTTTCACACGTATGATTTTTCAATTGAATTGTGTTATTAATTTGTATTATATATAAAAGGCATATTGTTAGCATATTGTGGCCATAATTTGCGAAAAAAAAAAAAAAAAAAAAAAGAAGATGTTTGGCTAACAATATACAAAGGAAGAAAAACAGCACCTTGCGTCTTAAATGGAGAATTAATTTACACGCATGATTTCACTGCTCTGTATGAAATACAAATCACATGTCGTAAACAACGCCATCTTCTGGACTTTATGAGTTGAGTCACACGCACAATTTAGCATTTCGATCGGCGCTCTGTATTATATATAAAAACCTATGGAAAAACAAGCGCCTTGCTGTGGAGCTTTTGCAGTAGTTGCTTGTTGACAAAATGTAAAAAAATTACTTTTACAACAAAATATGTGGATTTTTCCTCTTTTGTGTATGTTTCCGTTTTATTGTATTTTTATTTTTTGTCAAAAATGTTTGCGTACAGTATTTTAAAAACAAAACCAAACTGTACAGTATTTATATGCGAAAACTTATTTTGCAAAATATGTTGCAAGATGTTTATTTTTACTTTTTGTATATCTTTGAAATATTTTTGCCAATTTTCAAAAATATTCTTTTCAATGATGTATTGATTGAAAAACATATATTTGATTATATTTTTGAATTGTATTTATGATTAGAAAGTATTTCCATCCATCCATTTTCTGTACCGCTTAACCTCACGAGGGTCGTTTATTTTATTATCATTTTATTTGAAAATATTTATTTTTGTGTGTGTTTTTCCTTGCCCGTTTTCCTTTTTGTTTGTAATTATGTATTGAATTTATTATTTATTTATTTTTAACATATTTTTATTTTTATAGTGTATATATATATATATATATATATATATATAATGGTTTTTTTTGTTTCTCTCTGTATGTTTTAGGGACAGCGACGTCGTTCCAAAGCCTGCACGCTCCGCACTTGCAAGGCTCCGAACTATTTGCCGATGTTTCTTGATGAAAAGCTCCCCGCCGAGGGGTCTGGTCACTTTGCTGTCTCCATGGAAACCGACTATCAGCGGGGAATCACGATCAGAATGTCGCTCTCGCCACAAGAACAAGAAGAACACGAGACCAAGAAGAGGTGTCGGGAAAAAGATATTTACCATTTTTATCCGCACGTCGCAAAATCTGCAAGACACAAAGAACAAAAAACTGGTGACAAATCATGAAAGTCGTGTGTGTGTGTCATCGATCACACGCCCAAAGCGGCGCATTATTCAATTATTGATGGCGGTGTCCCACATTGGAGATGAAAGCGGGATGACCACGTCGCCTTTGAACACATCAGTCACTCCATCGGGAAAATGACGTCACCCGCTGCGGTGACGCTCGCTCATCGGCCACAGGTTAAAAAAATAATAATACCAAAAAAAGTGCCCCCAGCAACATGCCCCAGGATCCCCACTAACTTCTGAACTGACGTTCATGCAGCTGGCACGGGATGGCCACCGAATTCACACTCGATTCCCCGTCCGCAATCGACCAATGACTGACTAGCAATCAGCAAAAAAGACAAGACCTTTTGGTGGGCTACTGGCAGTGTAGCGGTTCACATATTTGACTTTCTTTCGGATGATGTGGGATCAATTCCAACTCAGTGTCCCGTTTCCAGTTATCCTGTGACTGACTGCGATCGTTTTCTAATGTATCTTCGATGTTTGGAAAAAGACTGGTAGGCTCTTGATAGGGTAGTGGTTCACGGAGGCCAAGTCCACACAGCTGGCGTGGAATCAATTCTCACTTCATTCCTATTCAATGCCCCATGACCAGTCGGCTGCTTGAGACCAGTCTCTAACAAAAACGTATATGCCATGAGGGCTATTGGTGGTGTAGCGCTTCACATAGCTAACTTTCATGCAGTTGGCGTGCGACCACGTCCAACTCGACGTCTCACTCTCATTTCTTCTGCGAGGAAGTCTCTAACTTGGCCTTTGATATTTACAAAAGCGCTTGGTGGGCTTTAGATAGCGTAGTGGTTCACATTGCTGACTGCTATTCAGCTAGGGTGGGAAAATTTTCCATCCCATATCGACGTCATGCCCCATCCCCAATCCTCCTGTGACTCGACTGGTGATCAGTCGCTAACTTGTCTTCAAAGTTGACAAAAACACATACAGTAAGTTTGGTGGGCTATTGGTAGTGTAGTGGTTCACGCAGCCGACTTTCACTTTGCTGGCTCGGGATCAATCGACACTCAATTCCTGCTCAATGACCTGTCGCCTCGCTAATGATCACTTTCTAACTTCCTATTGGATGTTTACAAAAACACATTTGGTGGGCTATTGGTAGTGTAGTGGTTCACGTACAGTGGCTAACTTACACTTATGTATTTTCGACACCCATTTGAAATGAAAAGAAATTCCCTCGACGACAGTTTCCCCGATCGTCACGAAATTCGGCGGAATTGTCTATCGTGATAAGACACACAAAAAAGTCTCAAGGGCCTGTGCCCGAAATCGAACAAGAAGTCAGCCATTTTGGTTTGAAGAGGCCGTTCCGGTCCTTGACAAACTCCGACTATGGCGTTGCCCAAATTGGCCCTAATCCGAACACACACACACACACACAATACACACACGCGCACACACACACGCACAACACACGCTTATGGATTCATGCAAATATCCTAAAGTGGGCATATTAAGTATGATTTTAATGTCTTTTTTTTTTTTTTTTTTTTTTTACCTTTCGTGTAATATTTATTTTAATTACAGGCAACCAAATTATAAAATGTCAACTCAACAACAACCTAGCTAAAAATAATGATCTTTTTTATTTTTATTTTGACATTCATTGTGTTTTGTTTGGTTCGTTCTATGGTTGTCTACAAGGCATTTGGGGCTAGAAAATATCTAAGTAAGGAATATTCTACTTACATCAATGAAAATGGACATTCCCTTTTTCAGGTCCGCTTGGACGCCAGGCTCCTCGCACACAGTTGCCACTTCCTCTGAGCAATCCATCATTAAATGATCAAATATTGTTGTTTCCCCCCCCCCCCCTTTTGAATGCGAGTGAGTGGATGAAGCTGTGCTCTGCTCGTCGTTGTGTTTGTCGCCGGTCACAAGGGACCGCTCTGCAAATCGTCAAGTGGCCGGAAATAACACAACACCGCTTCCGTTTGGGATAAACGTTCTCATTTTAGCCATGAACATGGAACTCAACCGAGGCCAAATGAGCTATTGAGGCCGGTTTAACAAGATAATTCAGGTCAAAACATCGAAAAGTTCATTAGTTGTACGCTTTCAAGAGGAGCCGTCCCAATTGGCAACCGTTAAAGGTGAAATGAGCTTGTATTATGAAAGCAGTACATTCAAATATCCGGTTATCTCAGCTAACTTGATGCAAAAGCGGCAGCTTGTTGCTGCGAAATCTGTGGAATCCGATGAAATGTTGACTAATTGAATATTTTTAGACACACTTTTATGGTCTTTATTTTTTATGTCGACGATTTGCTGTAAAACTCCACTTTATGCTTTTTTTCTCTCTCTTGCTACGTTCACAGATGAGGTACTCGGTATTCACATAATTCATATTATTGTTATTTTAATTCGTTGATTTCATTTTTTGGACATAGTTTTTTGCTCAAAATGCCTTGGGTTAAGGTAAAACTTTTTGCTACGGTGGCCGATAGGGCTCCTAATTACCAACATCGCAATTTTCGTTTGAAAGAAAACCTTGGTTAATCTAATAAAAACACAAAGGAACTCAGAAACACGACTCCAAATTTACAATAAATGCTTGCGCAGTGGGGATTAGGTGATTAAACTGTACAATAGCCCCATCTGGCGGATGTTTGCGATAGTACACAGAGCTCCATTCATCCATTTTTTTTCAAACCTTTTTCACTGTACCACAGTAATGACCAACATTAAAATACAGTAATGTAGTAAGACTTAGTATTTATCACAAACTAGATAATTAATTTAATTCCGAATGAATATATATATATATATATATATATATGTATACATATATTTATGTAGACACTTTCTTTTTGTGAGCCACTGTAACATTATCCATTTTGAACATTAACACTGCGTTTGGGCGTAAGGAAAACAAAATGCTTAAGGCAAAAGAGCTTATCAACCCCATAATAATTAATCCGCGATAACACATAAAATGACAACGTTGCTATTTAGTTCTTAGATAACGAGAGTAAATATAAAGAGTTATGTAATACAATTCTATTTACCTAGTGTGTTCAAGAAGCATGCTAAATATGCATTACTGAAGGCTAGGTTGGCGATAAAAGCTAAACGTCGTAAATACATATTTATAGTAACGCAAAGTATGTAATTTATGGCGATACGAGCGTTAAATAAAAAATATAAGCGCGTTCATTCTGGTTATGTGGCAGCAGTAAAGCTGACAGGTGAACGCGACGCGAGGAAAACGCGTCGTGGCCAGGTCTCGCGATGCCCGACGGGATCGCTGTGATTGGCTCGCCTGGCCCGTAGAACCGAGAAGAGGAGGCTGGGGCAGGTCACGTGGGCTTGAGTAGCTACTTGCTTGGCGTCTGTGGCACAAAACAGCACCGCTTACTGGCACTTGGAGCAAGAACAACAAGCAGCAGCAGCGGCGGCGGCGAATTGCGCTCTTATGTGGACGACAGCAATGTAAGCGAGCTGTAAAGAGCGTGTTTGGTAGTATTGGAGGGGCATTTTGACGGAGACGGTGGCGAGCCAGCTAGCCGCTAGCCGTGCTTTGATTTAACACAGGACGGGGTGAGTGTTGCCTGATAAGTTTCTCCACTTTTTTTTTTTTTCCCCCCCCACCCCTCACTTCTTTGGTTACCGTCTGCCGCCCAGTGACCGTGCCATGATCCCGCAAAGGTGTACGAGCCGCGGAGCTGGGCGACGCGATGACGTCACTTTCGCCACCGCCTGCACCTGAGATATATATATATATATATTTTTTGTTTTGTTTTTAAAAAAAGCAGGACGATTCATGTTTCGCGTTTTCCGCAAATGATGCAAAAATTCCACTTTGCGTCCAGTATGAAGGAAAGCCGAGCCGGTTGGTGAAGAGGTGTGACGTAAGCACCGCGCCCCCTTCCGGTAGGAGGGCCAAGCATGTCGCTGTCGGCGTCCCCCCAGGGCGCACAGCTGCTCGCCAAACTCGCCAAGCACGCAGCCGGGAGGGCACACATCCAGCTCAACCGCTGGCTGCACAGGAGCGGCGGCGGAGACGAGTGCGACAAGATGGACCTGCTGGCGTGCGTGGGGGACACGGACGGTGACCCCGAGGCGGCGGGCGAGGTCGGCGTCGAGTCCCGCCACCCGTGCTTTGTCACCCCCTTCTGGCTGAAAAGTGCCCTCCTGGCGTGCACGCTCGCCGGCCTGTGCTTCTCCTCGGTGGCGCTGGTCCGCCAGCACCTCAAGGACCTCCTGCTGTGGACCGAGGGCCTGGACAGCCTGGCGGGGGCGCTGCTCTTCGTGGTGGGCTTCATCGGGGTGTCCTTCCCGTGCGGCTGGGGCTACATCCTGCTCAACGTGGCGGCCGGCTACCTGTACGGCTTCGTGCCGGGCGTGGGGCTGGTCATGGTGGGCGTCCTCGTCGGCACTTTCGTGGCGCACCTGGCGTGCAAGCGGCTGCTGACGGACTGGGTGCTGCGCAAGGTGGGCGGCAGCGAGCGGCTGAGCGCCGTCATCCGCGTGGTGGAGGGGGGCAGCGGACTCAAAGTTGTGGCCTTAGCGAGACTCACCCCCATTCCCTTTGGACTCCAAAATGCCGTTTTCTCCGTGAGTAACCCGACGACGGCCCCGGCGCGCTTCTCACTTTGCTTTCGCGGTCCTACTCGTGCCGGGCGATTAATCGATTCAATCGATAAATCCTTTCACGCTGTCTTTTTTGGAAGCCGACAATTTTAGAGGTGCAACGATTAATCGATTATCAAATTAATTGCGACTTTTTTTAACATCGATTTATCATTTCAAGACTTTGTTTAAATTAAAATTGTTCAAATCCTCAGAATTTTAGCTTCCCAACAATAATAATTATTCGATTTCTGTAGTCCTCCATGAAAGCTGACGGTTTATCTTTGAGTCGAATCAAAATAAGACGTTTGTAAACGTCTACTTTTACTTTGGAAAACAACGATTGACATTTTTGCCGATTTTCTGACGTTGCAGACCAAATCATTTGCAGGGGGGGGAAATCGATTAACAGCAAAGATCAGATTTTTTTTTAGAGGAAAAAAAACTTTATTTTAAGGCCATATCGCCCAGCCCTAACTCCAACGCTTTCTAAAACCGAGTCGCAACTCCACGAGCATGAAGTCTTAATTCTACGCAAACTTAAATGTTTACGAGGCGGCAGTAGTACATACGATCATCGTAGTGAGTTGTACCACTTAGAGAGAGGAGCCAGAATGACTTCATTCTCTTATTCCGTATACGATCTCTCTGGCATCACGTTGAAGCGCAGCCCTGCTCCTGACCTTCGCACACCACGTGATGAATGTACCCTCACTGATCGCTTCCAGTCCAGAAGGTCAAAGGCCGTCAGTTTCGCGTTCCTCCGATGTGTCGGTAAACGGGAAAGAGTGAAGAGTTTGAGTCGCCAGAAGCCTCCAGAGGAGGACTGCTGCTGTCATCGCCGTCTCCGATTGCAGCGCAATGTACAGCAGCACGCTTATGTACTTGACTTTCATTTGCCCTTTTTTTATTTTTTTTATTATTTTTTATTTTTTTATTTAATAAAAAGTCAAGACATTCACCACTAACAGGCCACAAGATACCGGAGAGAGAGAGAGAGAGAGAGATACTGCTTGCCGGTTTAGAGGATTTTGACCCATCTTTCAGGACCCAAAGAATATTGTGATCTGTGACAATATAAGCACCCAACCTAGCAAAAGAAAGTGTAGGCTCTCATTTTTCACGAGAAAACAAGTTTGTTTCTCGCTCTTTTTACCCCCCGTTTTACAGTAATCAGCATTATAAGATGTTTTGGTTTTGCCAAAATTGCCCCCTAATCTTGATCTTCAACTCAAAGGCTGTGCTGAACTAAAAGCCCAAGCGATGCGGCGCCGCCGTCTGCGGGGATCTGTTCGTCATTCCAGTGGTTGAATTGAACTTGAATTTCACAAACCAACTGGCTGAGCCTGCGGATCGGCACAATATTGGCAAAACCCATTGTTCCGTTTTGTAGCGGCCTGGACAAGATGAGTGACATTTTCATTCATTCCGGTGGGGAAAGATGATTTGAGTGTTTTGCTTTGCGAGTGTACTCAGGAAACCAATGTAGTTTTTTAAAATTATTTAATTATTTTTTTAAATTGGAAGTCATTAGGGGGGGGATGTAGTTGTCCAGTAAATCATTTATTGTCGTTAGAGATAATTAGTGTTCATAATGGCTGTAAAGTTTACACCCCCCCCCCCCCCAGCCCAGCCCCCACCCATTCCCTTTTGTAGCTTTGGGAACAAATCTGGGATGAAGCGAATGAATCCAGGGCAAGAAACGTCCAGAAGTGGCGAGCGTGAAAGGCATTCGGCGCTCGTGGCGCCAAGGAGTCGAGCGGCTTCGGGGCAGCAGCGAACACGCGACTCACTCGTCCCAGTAATCACACGCCGTCCGCAATTGTACTAAGGTGCACAAGGAAGACTTGTTCGTCCGCTCTGCTCCCTCACTCACTGGCAACGCACGACATCGCTGGAGTATTCCACGTCGCAGTTCTGGCGAGCAGATGTTTTTATTTTCCGCATACTTGGCTTCTGCTCGTCGCCGTCATTTTTATCACCGCCGATGAGTTGTCGCTCTGAGTCAAAAGGTTGGTACGCAGCTCACACCGGCTGAAGCGGCACAAAAACAAACCAACAAAAACATGTTTACACAATCAATCAAAATGATAACACTGCCTGAGAATGACAAAAAGCTGAGCCATTTCGGTTCAAGAAGCCATTTTGGGTGAATTCCCGGGCTCGTACTTTGAGTGACTTCTGTCAGGGAATTCCAACAATTGAGCCACAGGACTCCTGGACAGATGGGTGAAGCTAAATTGCAAGAGTTTTTTGTTTTTTTTGCCCACACCATCTAATGTTGGTGGAGTACGGCGTCAAAGATCACTTAGAGGATTTGAAACACAATTTGCCCCAGACTCCAGTTTCAGCAATTGACACAAAATTGGGTGGACGTTTCTATCCCGACGGGACGTATGGAAAAGTCTCAAGGACCCATGCCTGAAATTCAACAGGGAATTGAACGTTTTGCTTGAAGCAGCCATTTGGGGCAAATTCCCAGTTGCTAACATATTCCAACTAGGGAATTCGCCAAAATGAAGTACTTCTCCTTGACAGATGGGCTGAGACTAAATTTGTCAAAATATTAGCAGAGCATGGTGTCAAAGTTAACTTTGAGCATTTGTAAAGTTGGAAAAAAAAAAAAAAATCAGCCCCTGACATCAATTTCACCAATTGACACAAAATCGGACGGTGCTTCCTGAGATTAAGGAATTGGCCCCAATGAGCCCCAGTGACAAGCGGGAATTGCCATAATGTGGAATATCGGTCAAAGTTGATGTCAACGTTGATATTAGCTTAATTGGTTATCTTCAAGCTAATTAACTTCATAGTGCAAGCACGCTATAATCACCCCAACATGAAAATTCTTTTATGTCGAACAAGACATCATTACCGACTGCGAGAATCGCACAATGAGAGCGTTTTAAAACCAGTTTTGCATTCCGTCTCCCACGCGTCAACTTTTGTTTGCTCAACTTTCGAGAAAGACCCGTTTGTACGCGGGGAAAGTTTGAAAACAAAAGAAAAGAAGATGACGAAGAATCCTCGCTGGCTCGCATGCATCGGCGTGCCTGACGACAAGAGAATAAATGCGCTTTGGCACATCGGGGCGTCTCGGGGCGCTCGCGTGGCGCCTGCACGCTGCTATCAGCCGCTGTGCAGTCCAAGGTCACGCACACACAAACACACTTATGTCATCACTTCATCAAGTCCCCCGCTCTTGGCTCGACTTCGACTCCGATACAAGCTGGACTTTAGCCGACGTGTCATCAGAGACCAGATGCTACCTTTTTGATACTCCACCATTTTGGCTTTTTTTCCGTGGCGTTCCTCATTCGCTCCATCAACTGTCACCTTTTCTCGCGATCGCGACACGTGCGCTTGTGTATACGCTTCGTATTCCGACTCCGTTCAGGTTCGAGGTGCCTTGTTTGACATTTCTTTTAACTCGTACCAGACGTGACAAGTCAAGATGCACCGCCTAAAAGCTGTGCTGATCTCAAATCCGAAGCGACTCAAGGGCGCCATCTGCTGGCATCTGCTAGTCATTACAGTGCTTCTCAAACCGGAATTTCACGGACAAGCTGGCCGAGTGGAAAACACAGTTGTCGATACTGTGTAGACGTAAGGAAGTCAACAGTGTTGGTTACTACCCGTTATGTCGCCATTATGGCCGTTTAGAGTCAAAGCGAATTTGGATTGGTTCACGACCGCCTTTGTACTTGAATGGACAACTGCTCGGGTGTTCATCCGATTGCTGTGAAATTCAAGTGCTAAACGGGCAAGCTTTTGATCACGTCCCGCTTGTTCGGGTCGTCGTTCTTTGTGTGCTTTCCAGATCACAGACGTGTCCTTGCCAAACTACCTGGTGGCGTCCTCGGTGGGCCTGCTGCCCACCCAGCTGCTCAACTCCTACCTGGGCAGCACGCTGCGCACCATGGAGGACGTCATCGCCGAGCAGAGCGTCAGCGGCTACTTCGTCTTCGGTCTGCAGGTCAGTCGCACGCTCAAATTATACTTGCTACGCTGTTTTGGTCCTATTTAGTCTGCGAAATGGTTGAAATTCCAAATTAAACATGAACAGTGTGACACCACGGTCTCTTAAAGAAGACTTGCTTACACGGTTCTCCCGAGAAAGAGGCCGAGCGTGCTCGCTTCAAAGTGTTTGTCGCTCCCAGTCGAAGTTTACTGTAAACTGACACATCACACAAAAGAGAATTACACATATGTTCAACCAAACCATATAGTAATAAAAGTTCGCTAGCATAATACTAAAATATGTGAAACGCCATAGACGGGCTAATGGAGATAAGCATCGATATTTACTGTACAGAAGCAGCTCAATAAATTAGAATAGCATTGAAAGCGTAATTGTTTTCAGGAATTCAATTCAAAATTTTAAATGCATTTATTGTACAGATTCATTACACAGAATGAAATACTTCACGATTTTTCTTCATTGTTTTTTTTTTAAATCTATGTACAGTGCACCCCTGTATATCCGTGGTTGTGGATTTGTGAATTCACCTACTCACTGATTTTTATTTTTATTGCGTGGGGAAACTATGCCTTTTTTTATTTTTTTTATTTTTTTTTTAAATCTATCCCTCCAGCAATGTTGGACCACACCTGACGGTCGGAAAACACGTCTTGTTGTCTCACGTCACAAACGTTTCCTTTGTTCTGGTTGTTCCTCGTGCCTCTAAAAAAAAGATTCTCACCTGTCAAATGTGCCGTACGTCTGTTTGTTTTGCATTTTTATGGTCCTGTTTCCAGAATAAAGTCGTCACAAGGTGGGAAGTGTCATTATATTAATAAAAAAATAAAAAATAATTTACCGTGAGAAATTTATTTGTTGTCATGTGACGCAAGATGAGCAATCGTTATATGAAAATAAAGCTGTTTTTTTAAGGATAAACATTTTTAAAAATGTAATGTATTGCAATTAAAGTTGCACGGCCCATCAAATTCCAGCAATCAAGATGTACATTTATGATGAAAAAAATCGTCATATTACAAAGAAAATCGACTTAACTAGCCTATAATATTATGAAATTAAAATTATTGCAATATTACAAAAATAGTTGTACATATACAAAACGGGTATTGTACAGTGGTTATGAAAAAATCTACACACCCCTGTCCAAATGGCCGGTTTTTGAGACTTTAGAGGGAAATAAAAATAAATAACTTTAATAAAGTGAAACAATGTAGTTGCACAAGTGTGCACATCCTCTTGTAACTGGGGATGTGGCCATGTTCAATATTAACCAATCAACCGGTCAAAGTGCCTCTTGATTAACCCCAAATAAACTTCAGATGTTCTAGCAGGCTTTCTGTTGCCATAGGCTCTACACTGAGAGAGAGGGAAAAAAACAACCTCACTTTTACTTTTGTTTCGAGGTACATTTCAGCATCTTTCCTTTTTTTGACTTTGACCTAAGTATAAGAGTCGAGCGGGTCCTTTTACTTTACGTTTGCAGATCGTGATCAGCATCGGCCTGATGTTCTACGTGGTGCACCGCGCTCAGGTGGAGCTCAACGCCGCCATCGCCGCCTGCCAGATGGAGTTACGATCGTCGCGCATGAACGGCTTGTCGTCGTCCTCCTCCTCCTCCTCCTCGTCGTCGTCATCCTCCGCCGCCGCCAACCACGACGGATTCACGTACTGCGGCAAGCGGACGGCGGCGGCGGCCATCGTCAACGTGGTGTGACCTTGGACGCCGCCAACACGGACCAATAGCGTTGGAATTTTGCCCCCGCAGGAAGAAATGCTGGGTACGTTAAATATAATTTTTTGGGGATTCAAGATGAAGGGAGCTTTAGAGATGTCAATGAAATAACACGTTGAATGTTGTTTTTAGTGTCAAACGAATGGCCACCTATGCACCTTCTTTCCTACGACGTCGGGTTCGCTTTGTGTCGTCACCGTGAAACAAAATGTAATAATAATGTTAATATTAATAATAATTATACTAATAATAAGGGCATTGTTCATATTTTGGTATTTTGTAATTGAATCCATTTTAGTTACATGTCTTACTTTTGGGATGGTGACTCTCTCCGATTGGTTCAGACAGAAAACTCAGGAATGTTGGAAATGCGCAAAGAGAAACCTTTCCGGTCAATTAACGTGAAAAACGTGGATTTAATTTCACGTCTATGATGAGATTCCTGTCCTTTTTTCTTTTTTCTTTTTTAAAAGAGTGCGGTTCATCCCCGAATGTTGGCGGGAATGTCGGAAACGAAACTAAAAATACACAATGAAGCGTAGAGGAGCTTTTGATGTTTTTTACGTGCCATTATTTCCTTGTTTACTTCTTTTATAAATAACATCAAGCGACTGGAAACTTGGAAGGCGTGTTAGTGCCATCTTGAAATTATACGAGAATAAAGTCGTAGGACATAGTTGTGAATGTGAGAATAAAGTCATATAACTTTGGGGGGGGGCAAATTTAGAAAGTTATGATGGAAAAAAGTTCTATGGCAACAAGAATAAAGTTGTACATTTAGGTGAGAAATTCGTAAATCATATTTACGAGAAAAGTCGGAGCTTCACGAGAGATTTCTGAGTCTTTGCTACTGTACACCAGCATTGCTACGTCGTCATACGTTTACGAAGACGAGTTGTAATATTACACGAATAAAGTCAAACGTCCTAATATTAGGAGAATAACGTTGTAAATTTACAAGAGCAAAGTTTGTCAAATCCTGAGAATAAAGTTAGAAATTGGGTGAAAAAAGTTGTAATAATTTGTCATTTTATGACACTAATTTAGGGGCCTAGCTAAACTGAATTAGTACCAGAATAAATATGTAAGTTTACACATTATAAAAAAGTGAATATTACGAGAGGAAGTTATGAATTTAACCGGACAAAAGTCATGATTTCCGACGATTAAATTGTAATTTGACGTGAAACATTTTATACTCTGAATTGTCGTTTTATGAAACGATTGTATGGGCCTTGCTAAACTGCAATATTATTATTCCTATTATGTATATATAGTGTAATAAAAAAAATAGTGCCAGAATAAAGTTGTCAATTTACAAGGACAGGTCACAGTATTACAAAAATAAACGTTAACGTTGACAAAGTTGAAGTATTGTGAGGATATCGTAAATGTATGCGCGGGGGAAAAAATCCCATTGAATTGCGATCATAGCTTAAAGCTACATTTGGGGGAAAAAATCGTAGAATTTTGAGAATAAAGTTTATACAAACGTTGACTTTTTAATTAGAAAAAAAAGTGACTTTAATCTCTAAATCCCAATGAATTCTGTGACATTTGTGTTCAATTTCAGTTGCACCCTAATATTGCTTCCTTGGAAAAAAATACTGGACACTAGTTTGCATTTACCTGAAAAACTACATCTTTTGTTTCATTTCATTTTGTGGTACTTTCCCTGACGACAAGCTGACAATCAACATGGACAAAAAAAGAAACGATGAATGTGCAAATAAGCTTTTTTTTTTTTAATTATTATTTTTTAATTAATGAGTATTTTGTCTGTGTTGTGGAAGACACACAAGGGCTCCTACATGAGATATCCATCTTTTACTTTTGTGCTTTTTATTTATTTGATTGCTGGCTGGTTGAAGGGGCCCCTTTCGGTCTGGACTTTAGCAATAAAATTTGCTTAGCCCAATGCAAAAGAAAAACCAAAAAAAAAACAACATAACATTCATTTGATAATGCGAATTAGAGAGGGCGCCCACATTCCCGAGTTTGCGTTACAGCGTTTGCCTTGTTTGCATCCTGCCGCCTCATGAATATTAATGAGCTGTGTGATGTCACAACAATTTGTGAGCAGCACACACTAAATCTAAAAAGAAAACAAAACGTATTAATGACTTTTTTTTTTTTTATTGACAAGTGCAGACTATTTGCTGATGTTTGATTTTTGGTAGTATTTACGCAAAAAAAAACTTTTGGAGCTGGGTGAAAGCGATGAAATTAGTGATGCAAAGGGAAGTCGACGCTTCCGTGGTCGGTATTAAGTGCATTACTGTACACATGCTGTATTTTCTTATACACAGACAATTTGACAGTGCATAAATATATACATACACACACAGTACAGCGCAAACATACGCGGATATTTATGCACTGGGTGATGCTTTGTTCAGTGTTATTTATGAGACCGACAGAGAGATTAAAATGGCTTTTATTACACTCTGGTTCACTTTGATTTTTTTGATTTACTTACATTCAATACGATTAAGAAATATTTTTTTAAAAAAACGGTTAACACACAAGTCCAAAGAAAAGGAAGAACGAGATAATCGATCAGTCAAGACTGGGAAAAAGGTTTTGTGTGTGTCACTGCGTTGATGTTCAACAATTGAATTTGACCCACTGGCGTCCCCTTGTGGCCCTGCGCCACTACTACATTTTCCTTCTGGAAGAAAACAACGAAGACGTTTGTTTAACATTTACATATTAATGTATTATGTAACAGTTTTTATATGTAAAAAAAATTGGGCAAAAAAAATTCAAAAGCGTCATTTTTATTAAGAAAAAAGTTCGACATTGAAAGGAAGTTGTAATCTCTATAATAAATTATGCGCTAAAAGTTGTTGTGCAAAGTAATTTTTGCCATTTTACAAAAAAAAATTTTTTTAAATCTTAGCAAAATAGGTATTTATTTTCACTCAAAATTACACAAAAGTTTAGAGAATAGATTTATTTTTACAAAGAAAATGTTTAAAGAAAAAAGATCCAATATGAGGGGAAATGTAATGAATAAGGTTGTAGTTTTCCAAGAAAAAAAGTGACATTGATAGTTATTTTTTTATAAGTAAACGGTGAAATTACTAATTTAAAAATAATTTGAATAGGCAAAAGGAGTATGTCGGTTTTATATTGTGCGTGTCACGTTTGTCAATGTTGAACAATTGAATTTTACTTGCGGGACCAAACAAAACAACAAAGAAGAAACTTGTTGAACGTTTATTAATACATTTATTAATTATTTGACAATGTGTTGAAAAAGTAGCTAAAAGGAAGGCAACGTCGCATTTGTCATGTTTCGACGGCGACGTCGGCGGTGGTGGTGAAGCTGCAGTAGATCCCCCAGTGGTCGCTGGTGAAGCGCCCGCAGTCCAGCTTCTCCAAGCCCACCAGGGCCATGTGGTCGGGCGCCAGGCGGGGCGCGCGGGCGGCCGGCCGCAGGTACACGCGGTCGAAGCGGCAGCGGCTGACGTACCGGACGGTCTTGTTGGAGTTGGCGCGGGTGTCCCACGTGTAGCGGCAGTGCTCCTGGCTCCCGAGCCCCTCCCACACGTCGCACACGCCGGGGGGCAGGCCCACCGCCGCCACCTCGGCGTCGCGCAGGTTGGTGTCGCCGGCGAACACCACGCTGACGTCGTCGGGCGCCTCACGCATCCGCCGCATCACCTCGTGCAGCTGCGTCATACGCTTGCCCGATTGGCCCTTGCAGCTCTCCAGGTGCGACGTCATCAGGCACAGCTTTACATTCCCGCAACATCACCTGGTGACAACAAAAAAAATTCCTTCTCAAATTTCTCTTTCTGCTGTAATGACATCACAAAAAATCTCTTTAGATAAAAAAAAAATAATGAAATGACTTTTCTCTTCTTTTTCAGTAAAAATGAAGTTTCTTGCTTGTGAAATAACAAATCTTTTTTTCCTCTATTTTCTTGTGATGAAAACAAATCTATTGTAAAGTTAACATTTTCTTTCTTGTAAGACACTCTCATATTTGTTTCATACAAAATATACATTTTTGGGGTGAAAAAATTATTTTTGAGCTAAAACTAACAGTGTTGCTTGTGAAATAGTTTTTTTTTTTTCTGTAAAATAATTTTCTTGTGAATACAACTTTTGATTTAAAAAATGTAGGTAATATTTCCCTATTGTTAGTATGGAAAAACTTTTCTTCCATCATAAAATGACAGTTCCCATAAACAGGTGACGTTTTTTCCATTTAGAAAAAACAAACAAACAAAAAAATTATTTTGTTCATGTAAAACTGACTTTTTTTTTTTTTTTTTTTTTACTTGTAAATGACTCTTTTGCCCAAACAATGCTAACACCCCACCCCGGTAATATTACAATTGTAGTTTTTGGTGTACTTGTCGAGCGACCTGAGCCACGAGCAGGTTCCTCATCATCTGAGTGGTCGGGTAAGCCACAATCTCGCTTTCCAGCAGTTTGACGCGCGTCTTCTTCAGCATCATGCCGTTAAAGTAGCCGTCTTCACTTCCTGCGCAAAGAGAACTGGTGATGTACTGAGAAATCAGGAAAGGTGCTGAGTGGAAAAAGAAAAACAAAAGACTGCCTCTCTATATGTCAAAATTGTAACTAAACTTTGATTTAGACCTGTTGACTTCAAAAGGGAGTTAGCCCACTCTAGTTCTCAGTGGCTCAAATCTTTTATCTTAATAAAATCTTCATTAAAAAAAAAAAAAAAGACAAATCCTAGCTGAACAGACTTCTGGATTCCCGTTGTGTGTTTTAACCTTGAATGATCAGGTAGCTGACGGCACGTTTCTTCAAATACTCCACGTAGGGCGGAATGAGCTCCTGCAGGAACACCACGTCAGGAGTGTATCTACGGGGGGGTGGAACAAGATTATATCTTGAAATATGTATACACTCGCACAAAATGGCATACGTAAAAGTGATCTTACAGTGCCAAGTAGGAGCACAAGCCTCGGGCCCGCTCGGCCAGGTTCTCCGTGTCCAGACCGTCCACATTCCAGGAGATCAGCGTCAGTGCCGAGCCGCCGTCTTCCTCAGAGGGTTTACGTGACGAGCCGGGGCTGTCTGCAGTTAAGTCGATGCTGTATAGTTCATTCAGTGACAATCAAACACGGTAGGACGGGAAGGTGCTTATATATAGCACCTGCTAAAAGGACACCTTTTGTACTATTGTGAGAAAAAGTTATTTTCGCTCTCTAAATGTTATTTCTTGTAAACATTTGCTCTTGGTGTATTTTTTTCCCTAATAAAGTTTCATATGTCTTTAAATTAGTTTTTCTCGAAAATTTCACTGTCGCAAAACAATACTCAGAAAATTCACATTTCTTTCCTGAAAATCTTAATTTTCTCTGAACTAAAAAAAACAGATTCTTCTGCAAATGTCAGTTTTCATTTTTTTTCCACATTTTTTTCTCACCAAAATGTAAAAAGAATATATGTTTAAAGTCGCTAAAATCCTTATTTGATTCCTCATTCAAAAATTTCTTTACAAAAAAAATTAATAATCATGAGTTCTGATTTTTCTTCCTTGTGAAATAAAACAATATTAAAAAACAATTCATACATTTAAATAAAAATTGTGAAAATAAATGGTCTTACTTTTTTTTTTTACTCATTCTTGTAAAATCACAACTATACATATATTATGGAGGAATGTTCTTTTGCATCGTGTTTACCTTGTTACTTCAGGCGCTTTTAGTTTCTTGGTTGGGGTCTCCTGTTCTGAAGCACACTCCTCTTCAAACAATTTCTCCATGTCGGCGTCGAAGAAGGAATTCGACGCTCTCTGGAGGAGGAGGCGGCAGTGTCCCCACATTGATTTGAGGTCAAATAAAATTGGAATTGTTCAAGTGCGCTACTGCGTACCTCCATGTTCCAGTCGTTCTCCGCAAGGTAGCACTGCGCCACGCCGCTATCCGTGCCCGTCAAGCCGGCAAACTCCTCGCAGAGACGAGCTCGGCTCTCTTCCAAGTCCCCGGGGTCGACCGTCGAAGTCCATGTTGTCAAAAAGTTTACCTAGCTCTCGTAAAAATCAGTTTTTAAAAGATAAAATAGCACGTCGACGCCACCATTTTTTAACGTCTTGCTGTTGATATTGGTGTACCGACGAAATACTTTCGGGTATTTTTATTCCTTTTGTTCTAAGCACAAATGTTGCAGAATTGGAATTTCGAAACTGAATTATAAAAAAATATATTGTCATTTGTGTTAATGTTTTAAGTGTCTTTATATTTTACCATTAATCATTTCAACTATATTTGATATGTCTGCTTAGCCCAACTTATTTGTGTTTCGACTCGGAAATGTCTTTGAAACGGAACAACTTCCGATTTAGTTTGACATTGCTAGTAGTTTCGCCCCCCTCAATTAGTTAGCATGGCTTCGCTGTCTTTAAATACGATAAAACAAATGATGCGAGTTATGAAAGACAAGCCAGGCTTCGACAGAGTCCTAAACAAGGTAAACTGATCATTTTAAGACCACTGGAACAAGCGTTTCAAGGTTGCTTTCGGTGTCCAGAAGTTGGGTGGCGGGGGCTGGGCGCTCATGTCTTCTTCCGGCTTGTACCTTGCCAAGGTGGAGGCGGTGGCTGCCGCACCGGGCAAGGTGGTGTGCGAGATGAGGGTGGACGAGGAGCACACCAACGGCTTCGGGACGCTGCACGGCGGCCTCACAGCCACCCTGGTGGACGTCATCTCCACCATGGCCATCATGTATAGCGAGAGGGGAGCGCCGGGAGTCAGCGTCGACATGAATATAACGTGCGACTTTATTTTTAATAAATTATAAAAAAAAAATATAATAATTTAAATACAATCAACTTTCTAAAACTGTAATCTTTTTCCTCATAATATGTGTTTTCCTCATAAAATTTGTTTTGCAATTAGTTTTTTCCTATGCAATTTTCATCCCTCAAAATTAGTATTTTTTTTTCTCCTGAAGCCTCGTCCTATTCCTCTCCTTAAATGTCAATTTTTTTTCTTGCAGTTTTTCTCATAAAATATTTTTTTCTTCTCGTAAAATATTTGTTTTGACTCATGAAATTGATTTTGTATTGGTAAGATTTACCTCTTAAAATGAATATTCAAAAATTATTCTAAATAGATTTTTTATTAGAATTAAAAAAGAATAATCTAGTTTTTTAAACATTTCCTCATGAAATTAATACTTATGATTTTCACAAAAAAGCAGAAATATGTTTCTCATAAAATACATTACTTGTAACATGATTTTAATCTAATGAAATTAATTGATAATACTTAGAACACTTTTCTTGCGATCTTACTGTCTTTTAAATTAGCCATTTTCTTCCTTGAGAAATGTCATGAACGAGTTTTTCTTCTACTGATTTGTGCAGCTACATGAACGCAGCCAAGCTGGGCGAGGACGTGGTGATCACGGCTCAGGTGCTGAAGGAAGGCCGCACGTTGGCGTTCTGCACCGTGGACTTGAGCAGCAAGGCCACGGGCAAGATGATCGCGCAGGGACGGCACACCAAACACCTCGGCGGCAGCTGAACGCGCAGGCATGCCGACGCTTTGTTTGCTCTTCGTTGTCAGTGCAGTTGAGATTCACAACACGTCTGACGACTTAAATATTTTGCCTTCTATTAAGATATCCTTGTAAAATGTGATCTTTTTGCCCATCTCTAAAAAATGTTTTTGCTATTTTCTCGTCCCTCATTTTACTCCCCTGCTACAATCAAGTCACTTGTGATGAAGAGAAAGATAGCTAATTATCGTTTTGTTATAATTCACAATTCGGAGGACCTTTTCTCATACAATCTCTTTTTATAGTCAATTTGTTTTTAATTTTTTAGTAAAACTAATTCAATTACTTTCCAAATTAACTTGACATTTAAATCTCATCAAATCAAACTCATTAAATAACATTTGTAACGTATATTTGTATTGTAAATTGACAGCTTTTTTTTTTGCAATATTTCATATTTATAGATTTTTTTTGTTAGGGGAAAAAAAACATACTTTTACCCAGTAATATATTTGACCCGTCATAAAATCACACACAAAAAAAAAATAATGCAGCATTACAATCTTTGGGTGCATTTTCTAGCTCCTCTGAGGTTTTTGCACGGCATACCACATTGCAAATAAAAGTCACACGTGCAATAACAACAAAAAGTGGAGACGAGTGTTGCGTTCAAAATTTGTATTGATATATGCTCAGCAGTATTGATCAACAGAATGAAAACAAAAAAAGCCTCAAACCTTCAACTGGACACACTTTCGAGTCATGAACATGAAAAAAAAAATAAAAATAAATCTTTGACAAGCAATTTAAAATTTGAGCCAATCAAAACAGAAAATGTTAGTTTGCATTTGTTAGGTAAATTGTTATTCTCATTAAACAGCCCGCATCCCTAATCAAACATCAGTAGTGATTCAAGCACAATACAACCCCCTCCCCCCCGAAAAAAAGTAAAAATCTCTCGAGTCCAGCAAATAAGAAGCGATAATGACACGTAGGATTTGACGTCATATCGTTGGTGGTGTTACTACAATTGTTCTACACCCGAAAGTTGGTTTTCCCAGAAACGGCAAAGAAACAAAAAAAAAAAAACCTCTCCTGTAACAACAAGGATTAAACGACATGTCCGTGTTCTCTCTCTCTCTCTCTCTCTCTCTCTCTCTTCCAACATAAGAGAAGAGTTCCTGCCTGCCGCCGTGACGGCCACAGCGACCGATTGCTCCAAATCAATGTTCATGCAGGTTGACGGAAAACAAAATGGATGACTGAGTGGGAATGGGGGGGGAGAAAAGGAAGAGGAGGAAGAAGGGGGGGGAGAATGAGAACATCAAAATGGCTTCCGAAGGCAGGATAGAGAGGGACGGAGGAGGAGGGGGGGGGGGGATGTTGAGGTGGCCCGGCCCCCCCTCGGGAAGAAGCCTAGTCGGGCATGTAAGGTCTGAGGTGGTCCTCGACGTCGCCCACGCCCCAGCAGGTCAGCTGGTCCTGGGGGAGGTGCAAGCACAGGCTGCACAGCTTCAACACCGTCGCCTTGCTTTTAACAGTCTGCGCACACACACATAAAGTAACGTTCATACTCGCGATGCTCCACACCACCTTCCTTGAGACCGACGCCGGCACGAGTATTCGCTCCAGTACTCACTGTTACCACTAGTTCGTTTGATACATAGAATTTCAATTAAGACAATGACAGATAATCGTGAAAAAAGGCCTTTCTGACACAAACGTCACCGATGCGTCACACGGCCGTGCTATCGCGTCAACTACTGACGAGGAAGACTTGATGTTTTTTTGTTTGTTTTTGTCTTAGTATTGGTGGCTGGCATCAGCAGCCTCCACGAGCGCCCGATATCTTGAATAAGGATGGATTCAGCTTGATATGATAACATCTTTTTCCTTATAAAATTGATAAGTTTGCACATAAAAATAAAACAGAAATTCCCACTCATTTTCTCTCATAGATTGTAAATAAACATGCAAATATTTTATGTTTTTTCCCCGGCTTCGCTTGAGCAGTAGCAAAAAAAATAATATTTATTTGATCACGCAACGGCTCATACCTGGACAAACCCGCAAGTTATATAAGTTAAGGAACCACTGAAAATATGATGTATAGTGAACGCCCACATATTCTCGCTTCGACATTGGCGAATTTGCCTATTCGCTGATTTAAGATTTGCTTTGGTGCCATCTGGTGGCCTATTTGCACCAAGGAAACAATTTGAAGTGAAAGCGCTTCATTTAGAAAAAAGTAGTCCTTTGCTGCCATCTCGTGGCGTCCGTAGGCAATTAAATGACTTGCGTATTTCTCTCTTCGGTTTGGGGCTTTTTACGACGGTAGCAGCTGTGGCTGACCTGTAGGTGGTGTCGATCCATGAAGAGGAAGACTGACTGCGCGGGGTTGTTCATGATCATTCCAGCTTTGTCCTTGCGAGCGAGCGCGTGCAAGCACTGCTTCTCGTAGTCGCCGTGCTGGAACTCAAACTTGGCCTGAAAGCACAACCAGGCAACCTTAGGAGCGCCCGCACGTGTCAATTACATTTTACTCTAATACTAAAAAAACAAAAACAAATGTAATTCTGCTTTTCTTCCAATGTTCCCCCTTAAATTTAGGAGTTTCCTCATAAAACTCTTTGTCCAGGAAGTAACAACAACTTTTTTCTAGTTATTTAACCCCCCCCCCCCCCCCCCGCCTCATAAAATCAATGAATTTGTCTTAACCTTTCCCATCATGATACCAGTTGTTTGTCATAATTTTACAATGTCATCCTTTGCCCTCGTAACCTCCCGAAGTTCTGACCTGAACGGGCCTGAAGGGCTCATTGTCGGCTCCCTTCCATCTGGAGAAGAGCAGACAGACGATCTTCTCGATGTCGTTGCGTGGCCAAAGGATGAAGTCCATCTCCTGCGTGCAGCCTATCACGTCCTGCCAGAAAGCCAAAACGCCGCCATTTTAAAATTGGGTTTTCTACAGTATACATACCGGCAAGTTGGAATTTCGAGTTGTGCGCTTTCGGTGTAGTACCGTGTTGTGCCACGTCAAGAAACGCAACGTAATTTAAGACGACGAGAGGCAGAGAAGGTCCCCGACGAAACTCAAGTAACAGTTGTTCCCACAGAGCAGTGAGACTATGTGGCTGTTCGTACTGTTGTTAGTTTGTGTTGCTGCTCTGTTTGTGTTAAAGAAGCAGTTGTTTGAAGGTTTATAATTAGCAAACTTCTGTTAGCCTGTCTATGCCATGTTGCATTATAGAAACCAGCATTAAGATACCGTATTGCTATATACACCAAACATGGTTTGGTTAAACATTTATACAATGTTAAATTCCCTCTTATGTGTCACTTTTAAATTTAAAGTGGAGGTGGAAAACAAACAGGCGTCATTGGGACTACGTACATACCCTTCGCATGGACTGGTATTGGGGGGCGTGGAGTTGCACCACGTCCTTGTGCAGGAGCTCTATGGAACTCTCCAGGGAGTAGCGGGAATCCCGCACGCCTCGCAGGATGTCCTCCTCGTAGTTGTTGGTCATCACCGGCACCACTTCGGCCACCTCAAAGAGCGCCGACTTCTTTTTCTATCGGGACATTAAAAAAATATTTTTTTTAAAAAACAATTTAAAAAAAAAAATAAATAAATCACTCTTTACCAAACAATGAGACATTTTGACAGTTTCTAGTCTGTGCACACAAACCTTGTCCTTGAAAACAAAGGCGATGTAAATCTTGAAATCGAACTGATCGGCCAACGATTCTCGTTTCTTCCGCAGTTGAGCGCGGAGACGATTTCTGGTTTGGTTTCGTCGTGTGGTCGGATCCCCCATGGTCAGATGCGATAGTGTCAACTTTCCTTTTTGACCCGCTCACTCTTAATACGTTTTTGTTTTTTGGAGGGGGGGGGGGGGGGGGGGTTTGCGCTTATCGACGACAGAGCGCTAACCAAGTCTGTGAACTAGCCACTCTTATTAACTACAAACTGAAACGGGTCTTCTAACCGAACAACATCATATCAAGTCATTTTTACGCAATTTTTTAAATTTTTTTTGCAAGGTGGCGGGCAGGGCATTTACAATAACACTACATCTCCTTGTTGGTTGTTCATAAATCCATCAGTTTTAAGACGCCGAACCTGCCGTCAACAGGTCTTGAAGCGGATTTGTAACTAAAAACCAGAGAACCAAAAGGTGGTAGATTATTATTATTATTATTAGTACTTCCTACAGTAGAGCCCCATAGCGGTGCTAGGTGCAATGGAGGGCTAGCAGGCTCAAAATATTCAGCGGCGGCTTTCAGAGTCCCTCATCCATGACTGAGTGTGCTGGACCGGGCGGACGGACGAGCGTGGCGGGGAGACGTTGGCACACATGGAAGAGGAAGACGACGACGAAGGCTGTTTGACATTTTCCTCGGCGCTTTTTGGGCTCGCGGCCTACTTGCTCCTGCTAGTAGTCGTGCCGATGGTGCTGGTCATGGTTTATGTTGAGCTAAGCCGAGCTAGCAGCGACCGAAGCTACATTGTAGCTCCTCGGCGGCCCGAGAGACTTTGTTTATTTTTTATTTTTAGTTTTTTTGGAGGAGAAGGAAAGCTTCCCGGTTACGACTCGGTCATCTTTCTTTACAAGTCCTCGCCACTGTTGCGCGATGCTAAAATGCTAACAGGCGGCTAGCGCGTGAGCTCGACATTTTGTGTCTTTTTAAGGTCGCGTCGTCAACAACTCCGTGAAGGGCTTTGTGATTTTGACTCGGTCAACTAAAACAAGCCTCCGTTGCGTCTCGCGTCTTTCAAATAGTTTGGCGGTTGTGGAGCGTTTCCTCGGCCGGTCGTCGCCCTAACTGCTGCCGCATGCCATGTCAAGATAAATCGGCGCTCCAGCTGGAGCCCCCCGTTCTTTCAGTCGACGTGCGGCGCGGTCTGTCTCCCGGCGGCGGGCCCATTATTACGCGTCCAGCGGGTTTGTCGTTTTTACACACTCGGCGCGTCGTTTTTTTTGCTGGTTTCTTTCCGGTTCTGGCCACGAACAACAAGAAGCTTCGCGAAGCCCTCCTGTGTGGGGAAAGCTTCTCCAAAATGGCAGCGAGACAGGCCCGTGACGCGCTTTTAGGAATCCCACCGCGTTTCTAGGCAGAACACGCCCTGCTCCGATATTATTGGCTCCAGGACTGGCGCCGCTGCACTATGATTGGCTGTTTTATTCCTGTGGAACAAGCCCTATTGCTTCCACACGGGAAAGGTATGCGACCTAAGTGTCATAGCGTTCATATGTTTCCCACGAACCGAAACCCACCCTGATCCTACCCTTAACCCGTCCTAAACCTAACCATAACAAACCTATTTCGTTTTTCTTGCGTACAAATGGGATACATGTTTGGGATGGTCATCTCGTTACGAGCCAATCATCTTGCAGTAGGGCGTGTCCTGCCTAGAAACTGTGCGGGAATCACAATAACGCGCCCGTGACGTATGTTGGACTATTTTTCTCCCCCAATCTTTATTTCGAAATATAACAGTAAAGCATTGTACGTGGAACAAAGTGCGTAAACATAGATAACAGGACAAATAAATAGAAACATGACAGAAAATGAAATTATATAACATTTAAAGCCTGAAATGGAAGCAAACCCTCAAAGTTATGATTGCTTTCTTCTTTTTAGCAGTAGTTATTGACATTAAATACAGACTCTGCATCTTTTTGCCCAATTGTTTTTTGTCAATGTCTTTATGTCTCCAAAGTGTTCTGTAAATTGACTGTGTGTTGTACTAGAGCGGCTCCAACTACCGGAGACAAATTCCTTGTGTGTTTTGGACATACTTGGCAAATAAAGATGATTCTGATTCTGATTCCAATTCTTTAATAAAGTCGCAGAAAATAGCTTATACTTGAGCAAATTCACATTTGTGGATGTAAAATTTAGCAGGAAATATAATGTCGAAGGTTTGGGCCTTTCATCTTTAATCTTTGACGATGTCACAACCGCCAATCACTCATTCACTCTGGAGAATTTTATGGGTTTGTTGTCATTTTGATGATTTTAGCTTACAACTAAGGAAAACCCACATTTTACCATCTCCAAGACATTTGAATGTTACATAAGAAACAGTGAACACGATTTTAATAGGGAAGTGAGGTTGAAATTGACTATTTTCTTGTGTTGAATTCATCTGTCTAAGTTCTCAATTTCACTTTTGGAATTGCAATGCCGAAACGCAATAAAGTCAGGTATACAAACATCAATTTGACATTGTTTGAGTCACAAGAACAAAAAACAAACAACACTGAAAATTGTTGTTCTTAAATCTATATATTTATTGGAAGTTTGATATATAGACATACAAAAGTATATATAAGTATGCAGGCAAATTGTATATAATAAAATGCATACACATTAAAATGACACAAATTGTTTTGTTAGTAAAGAACAAAAACAAAATTATAACAATCAAACAGAAAATAGTCTTCTTGCAGCCTTTAACGATATGTCATCTTACAGTTATTTGCAATTTACGTTCAACGAAATAGAAGAACAGAAAATGTTTTACCTCCCAAGCTTTATGGTGACGTGTGATGAAACGTACGTACACGACGTAACGTGACGCACGACGTAACGTGCTGAGTCACGTGACTGCAAACGTCACGTATTTAAGCGAGCGGCGCGAGTTTTTGTGAAGATGAGCCGTTTCCTTGTTCTCCGTCAACAGTTTGTGCACAGTAAGTCGACAAAACATTTCTGTTATTCCATTTAAAAACAATTGTCACCACTCGTCAACGAACCGTAATGTTGCTAGGAGGCGTAAAAGTTGCTTTAACTTCGTCCTGCCTTCGCTAGGCTAGCAGGCTAGCCGACATTGTGTGTGTGTGTGTGTTTAAAAACTCATTGTAAAGCTGCGAAGTCGTTTTCACACCAGACTTGTGGAGTCAAAGATGAGTTTCGGCTCCAAAGTGAGACTCAGCCAAGCCAAGTCCAACGAAAACGCCAAAGTGAGTAAAACGCTTCACATTCACTTGTTGGCGGGCGGGGGCTGTTAGACGACATAAAAGTGACACAAAATGGCGTTTCACTTGAAAAGATGACTGGTGACTGATGCTTAAGAAGTCAAAGTCCGACTCCTCACTTATCAGTGACACCTGTGCGACTTTAAGATAATTGGCGGGCGTCAATCAAGAAATCATTTCTAAAAACGCCCTACAAAGTTGATCTAAGTTAAATGTTTAGGCAATCTGGTTTTTAGTAAGATCTATTTTTCTGCTAACTTTTCACCACTTTTTTGTTTTGTTAAATTACTTTGTTGTAAAAAGAAATGACAATTACCAATTTTTCAAGTGTGTGATCATAAAATTAGACTATTCTCAAAAGTGATGTACTTTCCCTGACAAATATTTCTTAACTTCAATTTTCTCAATGTCATTTTTGATTTTACTCTTAAAATGATTTTTTTTTCATAATTATTCTCAGAGCAATTTTCTTATTTTACTTTCTTGTAAAAATGACATTTAGTCTAAAGCGTTTTTTTTCCTAGTTCTTTCCTAGTGAAATTGAGTTTCCTCTTAAAATGACAACTTTGCGCAATACTTTAGTCCGCCTTTAACGTCGTCATTAAAATGAGTTTATTCAAAACTAAGACTTACTACATTTTCCCTTTAGAGTTTTTCCTCTCAAGCTGCAAAGTCCGCAATGAGTTCTTCGAGGCCGACGCTGCAGGTCCTCCAGCCCTTGGCGGTCAACAGAGATTTGGGCTTGCCCACTAAGGTGAGTGTCTTTTCTGCAAATTAGGTAGTTTTTTTTATAAGACACGAGAGGTAAAATGTTTTTATTCCAAGGCGGGAAAGGGCACCATCCCCAAACGTAAACAGTGGCTTGCTGAGCAAAGCAGAGGCTTGAAAAAGGCGAAGGTGGAAGTGAAGTCAACGCAGACCGAAGAGGTTTCCACTTGGAACGAGGGCCCGTCCAATGAAGCCTACCAGCTTATGGTCCAAGGTGAGATGACGTTTTGTGCGCTTCGTTCTTAACTTAACTTAACTCAACTTAATTTTTTGCTGTTGTAGAAACTCCTCCTCCTGCTTACTGGAAAGATGTGGCGGAAGAGCGTCGCAAGGCTTTGTTCAATGTTCTACAGGAGAATGAGAAGGTGAGTCAATATCGCAGAGAGGTGTAAAAGTTTAGCCGTGACCTCAGCTTCACTTGTGTTTATCATTTGGTGCCTGCATATTGTTTTCGAAACTTGATTTGAACATGACTTAAATTGACAAACATTTTGTGTAACATGACATTGTTCACTTTTACAATGATTGCATTTTCAATTAGCTGCACAAAGACATCGAGGCCAAAGACGAGCAGATCGCCCGGTTGAAGAGCGACAACGAAGAACTGCGCGAGCTGGCCGACCACGTGGAGTACATGGCTGACATGATCACGGTGCGAGCGCCGCGCTCTATTATCTGTGTAACAACGAATAATTCCACACTTGAGTCACAACTAAAGCCGCTGTCACGCTTTCCATCCAGAGGCTGACTGGGAAGGGACCAGACAACCTGGAAGAAATGAGGGGCCTTGCGCTGGATGAGTATGACGAAGCTGAGGAACAAGAGGAAGCTGAAGAGGAGGAAGATGCGACTGATGAAGCTGTAGAGGAGGAAGATGATGACGGTGCAGAAAAGGAGGAAGATGCGACTGATGAAGCTGTAGAGGAGGAGGAAGATGATGACGGTGCAGAAAAGGAGGAAGATGCGACTGATGAAGCTGTAGAGGAGGAGGAAGATGATGACGGTGCAGAAAAGGAGGAAGAAGCGACTGATGAAGCTGTAGAGGAGGAAGATGACGACGGTGCAGAAAAGGAGGAAGTTGCAAATAATGAAGCTGAAGATTGTTGTCCGAGTGAAGCAGAGGAACAAACATCAGACCACAACGAAGAGCAGCGGGAATAACTGCAATGGAAGTCGTTCCAAAGTGACTCCTGAAAGTAACTTATACATTTTCTTTTAAATTGGAAGTGTTTAAACTTGTTCCGCAACAGTAAGAGCAGTGTCCTTGAACGCGTCCTCAGTCGCCTTGCTCATGTTACGACAGAAAGCAAATGATCGGATGCTGCTTGTCTTTACAAACGTGAGGACTTGTTCCACATTTGTTTTCATTTCCTGACAGATGCTTGAATTTTTTTTTTTGTTTGTTGCCTGTGAAACTGTACATTGTATTTTAAAATAAAATTTTTACACAATATGTCTTAAACTGTTTCATCTGTACCAGTAGTCGCCAACCTTGCTGAAAGTGCGACTTTCTGGGGACTGATGAATGCCGCCAGTTGGATAAACAAAATGAGGGTTCCTACACTTAAATTCCATACTGTTTTGAGACTCTAATTTCCAGACTCCTGTAGAAAATAAAGTTGACATTTGAGTAACTGTGCATCACTTTGATGATATGGCCAAATAATTTCCAGTAGATTGTAGCAAAGTAATGTAGCTCATGCAAATAAAGAGCAAAACCAACATGACTATTGTGCTTTTTGCCATTAAAATGAATCACAAGTGCTAAGTTGGACAAGTCAAACATTTGTCTGCTTTCAAACGCTAATTAGATTTTTCTTAAGTACCAAAATAAATGTTCAAACTCATTTGTGTTGAGTATTTTTTTTCTATAGCTATACTCTTCTGAGTTAAATATTTTTTTAGATTAATATGGAAAGAACAATCCATTTCCAAAACAAATAGTTTACCTAATGAAAAGAATGTTTATTTGGATACATTGTTGTTAGAATTTTAAATGTATTTTTTTCTTCGTTCTTGTATACGTACGTTTACACGTATTTAAACAAGGCAAGAAAATTCTCGACTTTTCAATGTACAATTATGCAAAAATAAACTTTATTGCAACTTGTAACGAGCAAATAGCGCCATCTACAGTCCGTCCAATCGAATCCATCTCGACAACCAACCGCATCCTCCCCTGCGACTTTTTGTCAATATAACACATGAACACATTGTGGAGTTAATCACTTGATAACACTGGTCAACTGAGTCATTTAAAAAAAAGAAAATACTGTAATGCCTGTTTTTACATGTTTAAGAGGAAAATGTTACTTTGCAAAAGTATATATTAAAAAAAATGAGCTTGGAAGTTTACACATTTAACAAATATACAAAATACATTTCTTAAAAATAGAACCACTCGTTTTCAGGTAACATGGCTTTTCAAGCAGGGCTTGTTTTAGTTGTGCTTTTAAAATGTGACGATTGCGGCCAAAATGAAAGTTAAGTTGGAAATACATTCTCATTAAAAAATAATTTTTTTATTGCTTTGCTTACAATAAATTTCTGCAATCATAACGTAAAATATATTTTTTACAGCATATAAATCTAATATTTAAAAAATTAACTCCAATTAAATCAACAAAAGGCCAAACTTATTTTTAATGATTTTTTTAAAAGTAAAACACACCTGATTCAGCAGAGAACATACATATACAATCCACATAATGTCCTCTGCAATTTATACAGCAGGAGAATATCATTGTGAATAATAAATAAAATCACCTTTCCATGAAGAATTGCACTTGAAAAACTGCACATTGAAGGAGACCAAATCAACCCAACCGCCACTTGGCGCCTTTTCGCGACAACACGCATACACACCCAAAAAATAAAAACACAAACGCACCCATAGTCGACACAGAACGTTGTACAAACTTAAATATACATACTGGCGGCGTATTTACAAGTGCAAAAGTGTGTTATCGAGAAAAGAGAGAAAAAAAAAAAAAAAAAAAGTTGCGCTTTCACAGTAACAAGTGGAAAAAGTGAGGAACTAACAAGTGCAGTGTGCTCCTATTAAGTCCAGTGAAACTTTGTGCTCTCCAGTTCGACCCCAAATATTTATTGTATACTTGTGCATGTGCGCATGTTGTGCAGAGATTCGGTTTGCGAGTTTTTAAATTTTTTAAAATGATTTTTCCCCCACCCTCCTGGCGTGGCACGTTGGCGTCTTAAAAGGCGGTGGTGACGGCGTTCGGCCGCCGCCCGCCCAAGCGAATCATTTCTCGCGGCACCGTGTCCAGTTGCTCGTAAGCCAGACGACCTTCCTCGCCTGCAACAAAACAGCACAAACTTGTCATTTTACCAGAAAGACGAGCGAGAGGAAAAACAACAAAACAAAAAAATTTTTTTATGGGGAATTGTTTTTTTAATGAAATAGTTTAGTTTTCTGTTTATTTTATTTTATTTTTTTACAAGGAAAAAAAAAGCTATGCACCTGAACAGTTGTTATTTTATGAAGTCAACCAAGTTCTCTTTATATGAAAAACAAACAAACAAAAAAGTGAGAAAATGCTCATTTTACCATAAAAAAAAGCCATGCACCCAATCATTTCCAGAGTCAAACCCCCCCCAAAAATAAAACAAGTCAAACATGTCATTTTACAGGTTTATGATTGAGAAAAAAAAAAAAGTCTTTCGATAGGAAGAAAGATAATTTCATGTGAAAAGGTCATTTGGAGGGGGAAAAAAAAGCAAGTTTGAGGGGAATTTTTTTTAATGTAATCAAAATTTCAATTTAATATGAACAAAGTTGTCATTTTATGAGAAAAAAAAGGCTTAAGTGACGCAAGTTGTCACTTTAAAACAAAATTTGTCCTTTTACCAGATTTTTTTTTTTTTTTATACGTACATAAAGTTGCATGAAAAAAAAAAAAAAAAAAAACAACGTAATTTTAAGAGAACCAGGGAGTGTAAAGTTGAGGCTTTACAAGGAAAAAAAAAAAAAAAAAGTCACTTTATAAGATTTTTTTTCATGCAAACAAAATTGCCAATCGTCATTCTTTGTAACCCTAAAAGATGAATATTTTTGTTTTGCGGCGCACACTCGACTTTGAAGGCGTTTCTGCGATGTCGGGCGACGGACTGACCGAACGTGAGCAGGGTTTCTATGGCGACGTGGCGAAGCTCCTCGTCGGCCGAGTCGCACAGCGCCGCCACGGCCCGGACGCTCTCCACCGCCTGCGGATCACAATATTAGGCACACCTGCGCTAACGACGCCTCGATTATCGGCAGCGACCAAAATATTCGGACGAGCCGTCGCTCACCTGCAGGCAGCTGAGCGCCGCGCACGCCGCTCTCTGGCTGTGGACGCTCGCCTCCGACAGAGCCTCGGTGTAACACTCCACCGCCTGTCAACACACACACACACACACACACACGTTATTATGGGATGGCGTATGATTTCATCGCAAGAATGAAAACGGTCAAAAGCAACGGGCTGACCTTGTTCCTAAAATGGGCGCGCGGCGGCGCGGCGGCGTTGGCGAGGTAGCCGGCGGCCGCCTCGCTGACGCCGGGGTCGTCGGAGGTCAGCAGCGAGGCCAGCGTCCTCAGGGTGGCGCTGTGAGGCCACAGGCGCCACGCGGGCACCTCCTGCAGCGCCGATATGCACTGACGGGCGTTTCCGCCGCGCAATCGCTCGGTAAACAACTCTGAACGCAACACACACACACACGAACGAACGCCAACTCAGCCAAGGTTTGAAATCATAGTTTGTAGGTGATTGCATAAAAAAAAAATATATATTTTTTCAAAAATAATTTAATCATGTGGTGGATGTCATGGAATATAATAACTTTTTTAAAATTTCCTTTTTAGTTTGCATAATTTATTTTTATTTGTTTTCATCATTAATTGTGTAATTTTTATTTACATTGATATACTAATTTTGTATGATATATTTATTCTACAGTTTATTATTTGTGTCGTACAACTTATGAAATTCATTGAATTTATTACTATATTTTTTTATTATGGTGTTTTATTTGTATAATTTATTCTACAATTTATCTTAGTTCTACAACTTATTGTATTTCACACATTTGTTGAATTTATCAAACATTTATGTGAAGAATTCATTATTCTTCATGATTTTAGTTCTAGAGTGTACTCATCAATATTTGCATAATTTATTTTGCATTTGTAGAATTTATAAAAATATATTTGTAAAATGTATTTTTATTTGTAGAATTTACTAAACTATTATTATTACTACTATTACAACATACCCAAGTGAAGCTGTCAATTAGCTTATTTTAAAATGTAGCCGCTTAATTCCATTTGCAGGTCTTCTCATGCGAACGGACGAGTCCCCGTAAGACGCTTTGCGCATGTCGCTCGCTGTTGCTCACCCTCCTCGGCCAAGTGCAGCAGGTGCGTCTCCATGTCGCCGACTTGATGTTCCGCCACGTACGCGTGAAACAGAAACACGGTGACGACGTCCCGCCTCGGCCCGTCCGACGCGTCCGGCTCGTCGTTTCGGTCGGCCATCTCGCGCGCCACCAAAGAGATCACTGCAACGCAACAACGTTCACAATTTGTATGGCAAAAAATAAATAAAACTAAACTAAAAAACTTGGAATAAAGGCCATTTTAAATGGGGGGGGGGGGGGGGGGGGGGATAAATACATTAATAAATCACAATTTTAATTCAATAAATTTTAAAAGTTTTATAAGAAAAATGTCAATTTATAAGAATCTCATCATTTTATTGGATTTTTCTAAAGTAGTAATATTCCTAGAATGTATTTTTTAAGAAGTTAGCTTTGTGAATATTTTTTTTAAGTTGTATTTTTATGAGAAAAATTGTAAAAAAAAAAAAAAACGAATTTAAGAGAAAAAAAAGTCAATTAGTTTTTTAAAATTGTCATTTGAGAAAAGAAAGTTGCCATTTTATTAGATTTATGTTTCGTTTTGTTGTCATTTCACAAGAAAAACGTAACAAAGAGCAGCGCTATCAAAAAACTTCAAAAAAAATTTTTTTTTAAAGAGAAGTTGTAATTTTACTAGATCTGCCTTCTTCTATTTTATAACAAAGTGACCACTTTACGAGAAAAAAAGTCAAAAAAGCCTTTTCATTTTTTACATGAAATAAGCGGTCACGTCCCAAAAACAAGTCGCCATTTTTTACAAGATCACTATTTGATTAAAAAAAAAACAATTTTTTTACGAGACAAAGAAGTCAGAATGTTGCTAAAATGAGAAGAAAGTGGGACCTGCGTGGCAGCTTTGCGGGTACTTCTCCATTAGCGTTTGCTGGTAGCGCCGCGTCATGTGACTCAACACTCGGTCGAGCGTGGTGTGGAAGAGTCCCGGAGAACCGCTGCACTCCGCCCACGACGCCATCAGACCTCGCCGCGCCGCCAGGCCCGGCACCGCTGCAAGCGGAGCAGAGTGTGACGTCACGCACGCTCACTACGTCGCGCCGCGCGTACCCACCCTCGGCGGGGGACGACAGCGCCCCCGGGTGGTCCACGATGACCTCGGCCAGCTCTTCCAGTAGCGCCGTCTGAGACGAAAGCTTGCGGAGGACGCCGCGCCGGCGCCACGCGCTCGCGCCGCCGCTCAGCGCCTGGCCCAATGGAAAAGGCAATTAGAACCGAGAGAATAAAACGTTTTTGTTTTTCTTTGGCAATTTTTTGGGGTCATCAGTCAGCCTGTCATTTTATGAGAAAAAAGGAGAGAAAGAAAATTAGATTACGAGGGCAAAGCAGTCACATTGTGAGGTTTTTAAAAAAATTTTTTTACCCCACCTAAAAAGTGAAGAAAAAATTGCGCAACTTTCAGAGAAAGTCCTTTTTTACTAGAACGCTATCGTTTTCATTTAATACATTTTACAATTATTTTTTAAAAGTTGTCACTTTATGATAAAATAAATCGTCAAACATTTATTACAAGAAATAAGTCATCATCTTACATGAAAGTCATTATTTTAGTGTAAAACATTTGTCATTTTCTGAATTTTTAAAACCAGTTATGACATTTTTTTTAAATTTGTAATTTCATAAGAAACATTTAAAAAGATTTTTTTTATGAAAAGTAACAAAATTGTCATTTTACAAGGAAAAATAAACTAAATCTCAAGAAATATAATAAACAGAGTTAAGTTGTCATTTCTATGTAAGATCATTTTTTGGAGAAATTAATTTTACAAGAAAACTAGTCAAAAGTAATCATTAAGGTGCAACATTTATGAGCACAAAAAGCAGATTTTACTTTTAAAATAAAAAAAATATATACAAATGTTTAACATGAACAAATGTGTAATTATACCCCCCCCCCCAAAAAAAAGTGGTCGTATGAGAGAGAGAAAAAAAAAAGAAAATCACTGAAAAGCTTTCTTGTGAAAGGAAAACTTAGTTTTTTCAAAGTAATAACATTTTAGTAACGAGAGGCGGTGCGTGCGTGCCTGGATGAGGCGCTGGCAGTACTGCAGGTGGACCACAAGGGCGGCGTCCAGGTTGTCGTTGCCGGTGGTGAGGGGCAAGGGGCTGCCCGCCACGCTGTTGCCCACGCCCGTGTCCTCCGTCAGGGCTTCGCTCAGGTGACCTCGTGCCTCGGGGTGCTGCCCCCTACAGGGGAAAATAAAAAACTTCAAATCATCAATGCAAACGACAACGTTGACAACCTCACCTTGAAATTGGAACTCCTGAAAAGTACGTAGAAAGGAAATAAAATCTCTTTTGGTTTCTCTGATTTATTATTTTTTGGAATTTCTCTGAATCATTTATTATATAATTGATATTTCTAATTTTATAACTATTATATAATTTATGGTGTAAACTGTCTAAATGTGTATTTAAAATGTGCATTTCTTAATTATTATTTGTTACACGTTAAAAAAACTATACAACGTATTATTTTAGGTGTATAATTCATTATCACTTTTATTTCTAATTTATTAAACAATACATTTCATATCTGTCTCTTCTATTTGTAAACTTTGTTGTACTCTTTTTAGTTGCATAATGAATTCAATTATTTGTATCATTCATTTTTATTTTTCTACAGTAAATTCTATAACTGTTAAAATAATGAATATTAATGCATTTTATGGCGCATTATTTATTATTTCTAATTTAACACATTTTTATTTATATATTGAATCCAACCATTTTATATTTGATATATATATTTGAAAAATACATTTTTATTTGTATCACTTTACTTCAGCAACTTAGTTTGCATTTGTATAAATTATTTGTACTAATTCATTACATAGTTTGTGTGACTTGAAATTTTGTATAAGCAATTCATGTGATAATGTACGAACCCAAAAATAAATTGAAGTAGAAATCAGATATTTGCACATGAGATTAAATGTAACAAAAGGGGGGGGGGGGGGGGGACATATGAATGAATATTTCCAACCCACCCGATCCTATCAACATCACCGTCGAACGGCGGCACGGCGAGGACGACGGCGTCGTCTCCGGTGTCGTCGTCGTCAAAATCGGACGTGTTGAGGAAGTCGAAGCTCTCGAGCGCGCTTTCCACCGTCAGGCTGAGGCTGGACGAGCGACTCCTGCGGCCCGGCAGGCGGCACTGAGCGCCGCCAAAAACAAAGACCAAAACACACGACACGTCACTTTGCCGCCGATTTTTGCGCTTCGCTGAGGTCGCGACAAACCTGACACATTGGAACACAAAGTCAGTTCCACGAGAAATTGTCATTTGACGAAAAAAAGTGATCACTTTACAAGAACAAAGTTGTTAGTTTACAAGAATGAATCACAATTTTCCCTGGAGAAAAAGTTCTGTGCTTTTTAAGAATTTCAATGTCTTTTTTTTTTTTTTTTTTTTTTAAAGCAGCCATTTTTTGAATGAGGGGGCGGGGTTATTGAAATGAGCCGGCCACCTTCAAGAGGTCCTCCAGCCGCATGACTTCCTGCTCCAAGTCCTGCAGCTCTCGGCATCGCTGCGTCAGCGCCTCCAGCGTCAGGAGCAACCCGTGGACGGCGTCCTCCAGGCCGCCGCCCTCCGCGGGGGCGCCGCCCCCCTCCTCGTCCGCCCCCGACGACGGCCGCTTGACGAGCTGCCGCGTCAGGTTGCCGCCGTCGTCCTCGTCGTCTGCGTTCAGAGTTAATAACCCAAACTAGTATTGAACCAAACATTTTGGGAAACTGAAACACAAAAAAAAATAAACTACCAACTATATAAAACTGTCTTTTTTGTCAATGTATTTCTATTTCTATTACGCGACTGCCGTGACTCGATTTTGCCTTCAAAAAGATTGCACTTCAACTTTTACGTTTTAGACGGTTATATTTCATATGTGGATGCTTGTTTATCTTTCCTAATTGAAAACATTTCATTTTTTTACTTTTACCATTTTAAAAGAAAACAAATGAGAAAAAAACGTTTTAGCATTTTCAAAAGCAAACGTCATTTTACATGACAAAAATTGATTTTAAGAAAAAAGTCCATACACAGCAAAAACGTTTTACATGAAAAAAAAAATTGTCCAAGAAAAATTGTTTTTTATGAAAAAACATTTTAATTTGAGGAAAACAAAATTGTCATTTCAAGAAAATGTTCATGAAACAAGAAAAAGTTGCCATTTTATGAGAAAAAAAGGATTCACAATTTTTCACTTCAAGATAAATTGTGTTTCCACTAGGAAATAAAATATTTCATGAAAAAAATGTTGATTTTAAAAGAAAAAAAGGTCAGTATGCAAAAAAATTCATTTACAAGCAAAAATGGTGCACTTTCACCCCCCAATAAATAAATAAAATACATTTTTTGCTTTTGAAAGAAAAAACAAATGAAAAACTGAATTTAAACAAAAACAATTCTCAATGAAATAAAAACTAGCAAAAGTAAGTCAAAAAGATGCGACAGTATTCTAACCTTGGTCCAACTGGACCGGTTTGAGCCGGTCCGAGTGGTCCAGGAAGACGTCCTCGGGCGCCACGGCGTCGCGTCGGGACTCGGTCCGTTCCCACTCCGACTCCTCCGGGCCGGCGCTCGTGCCGCTATCAGTCTCGCCGTCTCCCTCTCCCTCTCCCTCTCCCTCCTCGTCTTCCTCGGCGATGGAGCCCTCCCGCAGCCCGGAGGGCGAGGCCGACGCGTCGGGCGGCGTGACGGTGATCTCCGGGTTGGACGGCGCCGGCGAGTGCGAGCTGGGCGCCGGGCTCGGGCTCGGGCTGGACGCGTCCGAGAAGGCGAAGGACAGACGCTGGCACTCCGCCGAGCTGCCGTTTTCAAACACGTCGTACGGTAGGGTCGACTGACAGGGAAGTTTGGGAAAAAGAAAAAGTCAATTTGATGAGATTAAAAGTTGTCATTTTACGGTGGGGGGAAAAAAAAAAAAAAAAAAAAAAAAAAGTTCAAGACAATTTTTTTATAATTTGAGCAAACATTTTAAAATAATTAGTTCAATAAAAATACATTTGAACACATATTTTTAAAATTCAAATGAGAAAAAAAACAACATTTTCAAAATAATTTAGTTTTAATATGATAAATAAAAACATTTTAATATATTTGTCATTTTAATGATGATTATTTTCAATTAATGAGTAAACATGGTCATATGATGAAAAAACAAAAAAATGTAGTTACTTTTAATTCTATTACATTTCTGAAATTAATAAATAGGAAAAAAGTTGTCATTTTGCAAGAGGAAAACACAGGAATCAAGTCAGCAAATGGCAACCATTTGGAAACTGCATGCAGACACTGCCAAAAGTGGGCAAGATTTGGGTGCAGGGGGCCACGCCACGCCACGCCACGCCACGCCGCACACTCACGTAGACCTCCAGGCTGGATTTGGGCCTGGGCGAGGACAAGTTCGCCGAACGAGCGGGCGCGGCGGAACGTCTCCAGCAGGGCGTCTCTGAGCGCGCGCAGCAAGGACGGGCGTTGGCGCTCCACGGGGGGCGGACGCCACGTCTTTAGCGGGTCGCGTGAGGTTCAGGGTGGGCAGGGTTAGTCGGGACGGCTGGCGGCACGACCGGGCGACAAACGTGCAACTGACTCCAAAGATGAAATACTGTCGCGCTGTCTTGACTTATGAACGGACAATTTGTTTTCTTTGTTGCAAGTAAACAAAGAAAGAAAAGTGAACTTCGGGCACTCCACCGATAGATGGCGCCAGGGAACACGCTTGCCGAGCTAAATTTTCCCGTTCTATTGGCACATCATTCTGCTTCAATTAAAGTCGTATATCATCTCCTGACGTTTTCTTTCTCGGCGCGCACAAAGCGGTACTCACAAAGAAGGCGGCGTCCTGGAAGGTGGGCGTCTCGGGCGTGCCCTGGCTGTAGACGGACACCCGCCGCTGCAGCGCCGCCGCCTTGCTCACGTTGCCCGACGACAGCGTCAGGTCCTCCACGTCGAAGGGGCTGCGGCGAGAAAAAAAAAATTTAACGCTACCGTCGCGAATAACCGCGAGCGAGCAAACTACCACGAATAGACACCGGGACACTTGATTAGGTACGTCAGAACTCAAATTGGAGCTCATATTCATATTTAATAATGATTAAAATAAAATATAGAGAGAAATAAAACAATTCTAAAAATAAATGTAAATATCCATTGCCAGTATAGTGAATTTTTTTTTTAAAAAAAAGGCTCGTTTTGACTTGGAACGGACTCGTGCGAAGGCGAGCAAAGAACCGAGCGGGTACTTACTACCAGGCGACCTCCAGGTTGAGCTTGACGGTGCCGAGGTCGTTGACGTCCACGGCCACCGCCTGCGGCATGGCGGTGAACAGCTCCTTGGTCTCGCAGATGACGCTGCCCACCAGCAAGTGCGTGGCCAGGCCCTTCAGCTCCGTCACCTGCGAACACGCGGCGGACGCCCGACCGCCGCACAATGAAACCGAACGAAAAGCCGCAGCACTTCAAACACGATCATAAAGCAGCCGCACCGCGCTTCCTAGAATGTACACAATTATGAACCCATGTTTCATAAACAACTCTATTCAGGAGTTAAGTTAAAACCGCCTTCAACTGAGGCTCATCGATCGCATTAGCTCGATTTCTCAACGGTTCCTCCTCGGTCAAACGACACGGGGAGGTTTGTTTACTAGCGCCGGGCGGCCGACCTTGATGTTGATGAAGTCGCCGACGAGCGGCATGAAGATCATCTCGTCTCCGTCCCAACTCTGCCTGGAGTTCACCTCGATCCGGCCCTTCAGCTTCCACCGCTGCCGACCGTAACGCATGAAGATCTGCGGCGCAGACTCGCAGTCAGCGCGGGCGTAGCGACGCTTTAATATTCACTTTTTGATGTAATTAGCATTCGAAAACAAATCTTCCACTCGCATTCATTTCTATAATATAATGATTACCCCATGAAAACAATTTGTATGAAGTTTAAAATACAAAACTACATTGATGATAAAACAAATAAAAAATATTATATATATATATATATATATATATTTATATATTTTTTTTAAATACAATGAAAAAATAAAAAAATAAAATTAAAAAAAATGACTTGCCTCATACTGGTCTCCCGGGCAGAGGCGGGCAAAGCCTGCCAAACCTGAGAGAGAAAAAGACTTTTTACATGGATGTTAATTCAGTGATGCCGACGAGGGTCCCAAATTGGAGTGGAGGCAATAAGAACGACTTCGGTTGCCACCAAATGAGAGCTTTTAATATCAAGATTATGCGGTCACCTTTCATCTTGATGTGAAATTCCCCGAGCAAGTTCTCCAGATCGCTCTCAAAGGCGCTCATGTTCTGGAGACGGGACACGCAAAAAAAAAAAAAAGAGAAGAAAAAGAGACATCAAACATGAAGCGGCGGCGGCGAAGCAAAATGGCAGACTTCTTCTGTCTTTTGGGGCATGGCTGTCTGAGAGCTTTTTGCGGGTTTGCTCGTCATACACGTGCCGACCAAATTTCATGTTGTCTTTTTCCAAAAAGAGTTTTGTCTTTTACGGCAAGTGATCCAATTTTGCCACCAAATTCCGCCCGCAAGCAAACGGCGAGAACGAAAACACTTCAAATGAGCGTCGTTGATCTGCCCCGTTTAATGTTACATGTACAAAATCTCTCCAACGAGTCGGTCTCGACTCAAATGTCTCTTAGTGCTTTTGGCGGGTCGTAGTTGTAAGAAGAGCACCTCGGTGTATTCTTTGTAGCGGCGGTTGACCTCGGCGACGCTCTCCTTGGTGGCCTTGGTGGAGGGCGAGGAGGTGAAGGCCTGCTTCATGCGGCCGGCACCGTCGCGCAGCCGACTCTGGATGCAGAAGGCCTCGTACAGCTCGTCCACCTGCGCCAACGCAGATGCCAAAGGGGGGGTGGGGGGGGGGGGGGAGGGGGGCATTTGGGGGGTGAACGTCTCTTTCACTTCAATAGAATCCTGGGAAACGTGGGGGGGTTAATGGCTCCCAAAACGTCCTGACCCTTTTGAAGTTGGGATGGTTTGAATTGAGAAACGTAGAGTGGCGATGATGCAACCGTTTTATGGAGGTGGGAAAGTGATGAGTCAGCAGCGCTTATGTAAAAAATAAATAAATAAATAAAATAGAACTCCCTCAGCCAGCTGGCGGCAGGCCACGTCTGCCAGTCAGTGGCGTGCGCTGAGTGTGCGTGCGCGCGCAGCAGCTGTTACAGTGGCATAGAAACTAGAAATGGAACGCAGCCAAAAGACAAAATCGCTTCATCATCTCTGTATCTATCTGGCTACCATAAAAAAAACAAAAAACAAAAAAAAAATAAAAAAACGTTTTTCTCCGAATGCGATCTGTACATCGTCATCCACTTGAAAGGTCGGGGCTAATAGCGTCATTTGCTAATCGGCGGCCAAATTACGCGACGCTCTCGCCGCCTTCTGGGAAATAAAATATCCTTCTCCGCAACGAGGTCACGCCGCTCCGCACGGACCACCACCATCGTCACCGTCACCATCGTCGCGCCTCAAGCTTTACATTTGAGCCTAAACCCAGATAATCCAATAATAATGATATTAGCTGCAGGTATGAGTATGAGTGATATTTCCCCCCCCCTTATGAATCTAATCACCACAATTTCTACTCGAGGATTTGGACTCCTTATCGAGTCACATTAATCATCAACAGGATTTGGATTTTGGCAGACTCGAAATCCTCTTAAACATATCAACATTATCCGCGCGCGCACACACGCACACACACACACACGCACACACATTAAGACCGAGGCAAACAAACGCACGCACACTCACACACACTGGCAGTAGTGACTCAAAGGAGATTATAAAAATAGGCGGGACGGATCAAACATCAACAAACACACAAGCTACTCCTTGGGGGTCGTTCGCGCGCGCGTCTGGTGAAATTGGCATTCAACATCCGGTGCCTATATTGAATTTGTCTTTTTGCACATCCATGTAGATTTTCTTTACTCCTAAGGTCAAATGTCAAATCATGTTTGTGTTGTTTTGACAATAAACCCAATCCTGATTGTGACACTCGCACGCACGGTCGGAACAGGAAAATGAGTTCATCCTGGCGTTTCAGTCGAGAAACACACACACACACACACACTTCGTCCCCGGGGGGGTCGGGGGGTGGGGGGGGGTTGCAGCGGCACTTGAATCTCATTACTCTATTATAAAACACAAGTGCGCACACACGCACAAAGAGTAAGATGATGCTGATTGGCCGTTGTCAAGTCGAAATGTACATTAGTACTTAACTGTAAATAATTACAAGAATGATTTAGATTAAATCATTCAGATGTCTTGCAATGATCATCAAGACATTCCATTTGACATTTTATGAAAAATGAGACCGTAATTTACCTTCTCTAGGGACATTCTCTACTTGGATTTTTATTTTAAAATAAGATTTTTTTCCCTTTTGTTTCCCGACAATAGATTTTATTTTATATTCTATTATTTAAAACAATATTTAATGCCACATTTCCAATGTAAAAATATCATGGAATTTCCCAAATCGAAGCGACTTTCGATCAAAAGAAATATTTTACATTTAAGATTTGATCATATTTTACATATGTGAACGAATGGGATCTTATTTTACTTATTCAAATGTAAACAAAACCCTAACCTATTAACAATATAGATTTTATTTTATTTAAATATTTGAAAAAATATTTCATTTTTACATTTCCAGTGTATTTAAAAAAAAAAAAAAGGGTTTGCATTTATGTAAAAGCGGGATTATAGTTTACATTTTTACATTAAATATTGGATTAGTTTTTATATGTAAAATTTTGAATTTAATCTTTTTAAATGTAAAAATCTGATTTATTTTACACTCATAGTTAAAATTAAATTCAGTTTTTACATTTTTGTAAATAAGTTAAATTTATGTAACCTTTTATGATTTAAAATAGTTTTATATTTTTTAAAAGTTAAATATATATATTGACACTGTACATTTCCTGAGTTAAAAGATTTTGGTTTTTTTACCCCCCCATCCCCAATCGACAATTGAATCAGCCCAAATAAAGTAGCCTTTTTGTTCTTTGTTGATATTATTTCCCATTGACCTTTGACTTTCGCAGATCATGACTTTCCTACTAATAATTCCCACGTGACTTGTCGTCCTATTTTTGTGCGCCGCAAATAAGAGAGGACGATTCATTCCCGGGCTTCACAAAGCCTTTCAGTGTTTGTTTCAACACTGGCCGGCACCTCGTGACCACATCCCTTGCGTGTACACACTTTTCGCACAAAGTGGACCACACGCACACACACTTCGATCTGCCTCTCTTTTAAATTTTCTCTTTTCCCCTCCACGTCTCCAGGGACTCAATTTGGACCTGACCCACATCCGCAGGAACCACGTGTGTGTGCGTGCGTGCGTGTGTAAAGCTCTAATGTGACCCGCTAGGTGGCTCCGTTCAAAAGATGGCCTTCTGGTAACCACGGCAACCGCAGGAACAGCGCGAGCGCGCGGCTGTCGAGTCTGATTGGATGCGCGACAACACGCGCGACAAAAGGGAACGCCGAAGAGAACTTGCGCAAGCTTGAAGACGATTCAACACGCAACAGACGACAAAAAAGGACGACAAAAGCCAACCTGGCAACCTCAGCGGGAGGTTTTTTTGTATTATTATTATTATTTTTTTTTTTTATACCTTGACCGATTGGACTTGGTGGCCCAATTTCCTTTTAGCCAAGTCGCAAAATGTTTTTTTTAACAGTATTAAACAAAATCTGCGCAATTCGGATCGGATGCAGATTTAAAATGATTTTTCAATATATATTTTGATCAGTATGAACATTTCATCTGGTGTATAGATCAAAACATCCCGATTTTTAATATCAAAATGTTTATGTAAAGACGTAGGATGTTAGTTGACATTTATTCCTTTAAAAATTGTGAGATTTTCATTGTATTTTTTTATATTTTTATGTAAAAGTGGGTTGGATAAATACCTTATGGATTGCATTGAATATCTTTCTGTAGAAATAGGTTTTATCTAACATGTTTACAGATTTGTTTTAATTGAGTTTACATTTTTATGTACTAAAATGTTAAAAGGGGATTTATGTTTAGAAAAATGTTTATACTTCTGTAAATGTTTTATAATTTCATTTAACATTAGTATAGAAATAAAAAATATATACATACTAATATGCAAATGTAATATTTTAGCACGTAAAAAGCAGTACAGGCAATTGTATATAAAATTTCACTTTTTATATACAAATTTGAATTTTTTAAATGACATTTTTTGTGTGGAAATAGATTTTATTCAACATCTAGCAATTTCTTTACATTCAAATTACAAAATGATTGCAACCAATTTTTTGAAAAAGTGATAATTCTATAGTTTTGTGTAAATGTTTATTTACCATTGGAAATATTTTTAACTAATTACGATATAAATAATGAAAAATAAAATAATACCTAATTATTTTCATGTAACTTTCTTTAGTTTTGCATGTAAAATATTTTTATATATTTAAGCTATTAAAATTTGGGGCTTTTAGTTTTAAATGTATGGTAAATAATTCAACTTACACTTTTTATGTATATAAAAAAAAATAACAATAAAGTGCTTTTTTTAACATCTACAGTGTTTTGATCAATAAATAAATAGAAAAATCATATTGAATCACCATAAACAGAAAAGAGGAAAATACTAATTACGACCAGCTAAAACAGCAGTTTTTTTTTTTATTGTTGTTTTTTTTTTTTACCTTGCTCATGTGAAACTCCAGACGTCTCATGTACCTCTCGATGGCTTTGATTTGCTGCAGAGACAAATCCGGTAATTGTACGTTACACCTTGGCAAGCTGTGCCAAATGTCAAATGAGTATTTCAAGTTAAATGCATGTCATTTTACAAAATAACCCCTTAGGTGTATATATAATTATAACCATGCAGCTCATCTCCATTTATTCCCTTTCATCACCTTGCCGGCATTAATTACTCCGCAAATGATGCCAGCATTTATTTTCCTTTTCGACTTTTTTTTTTTTTTTTTTTTTTGCACGCTGTCCTCGCTCACCTTGTCAAGATCGTAGAGCACGCCCTGCAAAGAAATAAATAAACAGAAAGAACACTCAGTTATTACTGGATTACTACACTGGCTATTACTGTTTTTTGTTTTATTTTGGTCTCACGCACATTACTCATGACAGGCGACCATCTTGTTATGATTTTGTTCGACTCACCAGCCGCGAGTTCCTCTTCATGTCCTTCATGAGAAACATCAGCTTGTCCAACTCCGTCTGGTGCACCTCCAAATATTCACTGCCAAGGACACAACATTAGGTACAACGCAGTGAACCCCAGTCTGAAAATCCACAATACCGGCTAGCTTAAGGCTAACATACAATGCAAAATATAGACAGTATATGGACAGGCTAAGGCAAATTACCGTCGATGTTACGGTAATTCTAAACCTTCAGACAACTGCTTCTTTAACAAATGCAAAACAGCGACAGAGCATACAACAAAAAATAATTAAAGATTGTATATGTTTACACCAAAATGTCCAATTAAAACATCTCATTGTGTCTAACAAAAGTATGCTAGCTTAATGCTAACACAATGTAGAACGCAAAAGATGGGCAAATGGATGTTAACGGCCATGGTACATTAATTATATCGCTTCTAATTAAAGTCCACTCGCTTAATGCTAACATAATAATGCAAAATATTTTAGGTGGGCTCGCGGAAACTAACATAGATGTTATGAAAGATACTCCCAGTTGAAAGTTACACTATAATTGACAATTGTATATCTAAACCCCAAAATGTTTAATGAAACCATATATTTGCATCTAATGAAAGCTTACTAGCTTAATGCTAACACATAATGCGAAACCCAATAGAATAATAAATAATTCAATCAGCTGCTACGTTAACCATACAACAAAATTGATTTAAACATTCTATATTTAAAAACCAAAAGGTTCAACCAGACCATATAATTTTGTCTAACGAGCCTCCGCTAGCTAACTGCTAACATATAATGCGAAATACCATAAACGGGTTAAGGGAAATCGGCAATTACAACGTTGTACTACACTAAAGGCTGGCAACTCCAAATTCAGCGAGTATACTAGAAACCCCCCCTAAAAAAAAACATCCGCGATAAAGCAGTGGGCGCAAAAGACGAAGCGCGATATAGCGCAGGGACCCCGTGCGCTCACTCCAGGCCTCGTCTGAGCGCGGTGTAGACGTCCTCCAATCTTTGGGGCTGAGGCTCGCGGGAGCCGCCGCCTGCCGCCCTTGTGGCCGGACAAGTGAGGCTTCTTGGGCTTGGATGCGGGCTTCTTCTGTGCCACAGAGTTGCCCATGAACGAGTTACACCTACACACACACACACACACACACACACACACACACACACACACAGACACACACGCACACACACACACACAAGTAAGATTGGGCAGGTGTACCTAATCAAGTGTCCAGAGGAATTGTGCCGAGTTCCTTCAGGCTCAACCCATTACAAATTCATCACACTTTGGATAACTTCTTTAGCTCAAACTTGTAGTAGTTGAGGTCTTACATTATTCATTCAAAAAACAAAAAAAAAAACAAAAAAAAAAGTTATCTGCTATGACCCCCACCATGCTTCGATTTTGTACGATCTCTATGTGAATAATTGAGGCCGGTGGATAAACGGGTCGCAGTAGGAAAAGTAAACAAATGTTGCATAGTAAAGTAAAGTGAGGTGGTGGGATTGTTTTTATATATATATATATATATATATATATATATATAATGTAAACACTGGCTGTTTACAGGCTCTGTGTGGGAACACAGCTAATTAACGCCGGTGACTAGTTTGCTGCCTAAACGGGCTGTGGTGGCAAGGTAACTACACTCTGACGTGGCTATTTTGCAGGATGCCGGTATGAATAATTGAGGACACCGACTAGTCAATTGCCCAAACGGGCTGTGGCAGTGACGCAACCAAAGTGCACGTGGCATCGTCTGGTTGTGGTACCATTTTTTTTTTTTTAACCCCCCAAAATACATAATTACCGTGTACACTAAGGTTGTAACAGCCATGTACTCTTATTTTTGGGTAGACTAGCGAGGAGTAACTGCCTTGCGCTGTAGCCACACTGTAAACAACAACAGTGCAGCTCAGCTTCTGGCTAACATGATTCAATTCCTAAAATGATGACAAATTATTGATGTTCCGCATTCCTAAAAAGAAAAGCCGTTATATATTATTAAATACAGAAGTTTCTCATCGGATGGTCTGAGCGTGTGTGCATGTGTGCTGAATGTGAAGCATTCCGCGTACGTTTGCGCCAAGATTCACGACGAGAGCGTGCGTGACCCCCCTCAAGGCTGCCCTACATTCGAGGCAGCTCGGACCGACCAGCGAGCGCGCGACGCTAACGCTGCCGTGTTCCAACTAGTTTGGGTCGTCGGAATGGTGCTCGTCAACGCTTAAGGAAATGTCAGCTAAATCGGAAACGAGTGCGTGGCGGGGGTGGGGCGGGAGATGAGTGTGACCTAAAATGGAATGATGGGAGGAAGGGAAGCCTGCATTTAATACATACATATGAATAGAGCTGCTAGTAGTAACTAGAACATTAATATTTAAGGCTATTTTGGAGCAGAAATACCATTCTATTCATTTGCAATAAAGAAACCCCAACAATTCACAGGGGCTGGGGATGGAGCCATGCCACAAAATAAATAAATAAATAAATAAAATAAATAAATAAAATTGACGCCCATCTAAAAACATTGATGATTGTCTGTTTTAATACAGTTGTGCCTTGAGATACGAGTGATCGAGCTGTGGAGTTTTCGGGATAGGAACGTGTGTACTCCATACCAATAGGGGGCAGTGTACTAACTACAAGGTCTAAGATAATGAATCTTAGAGAAGCTAAAAAAACAAGGGTTGAAACGCGTACCAGCGCAAATTCCAGAGTTGATTTATGACTTAAAGTGAGCACCCGCTATTGAGGAATAGGGACCGGGCTGGACCACGAAAAGTGAAATCCGCAGATAACTGACGGCCATTCTAATTGCATTGAAAAAAATAAAATTAATCAATCAGAATTTAAACCCCAAAATTCCTGATTTAGCAAGGATAAAGGATTTTTTCGGAATTGCCCACCCCCACCAAAAAAACAATTAAAAAATAATCTGTGAATAAGTGAATCCACGGGTGCGGAATCGCAAGTACGCGGGGATTCACTGTACACTACTTGAGAAAAGCCACCCCTGACGCTAGCAGATGTTCGAATGCCTGTGAAATTATCGCTTGTTCTCACAAGCCCGACTTCCATGGAGAGCCACAAAGATGACAATTACGTACATGTGACACAGGGCAGACAGATCGGTATCCTCTATTAAATGTTGTATTCTTAAGTAAGGGTAACAGTGATAGGGGTTAAGAATTTTGTGGTTCGGAGTCTTTTGAAAACCTCTGCGATGGCGTGGACGTCTCCCGACGATTCTTGCCGCCGCATGTCAGTTGAAAGCTCAGACGATGAAAACGACCCTCCCAAAAAACGTCTCTAGTACCGCCTTAACTTAGCGCAGCATTAAGATGGCCATCATTCCTTCCTCGACCTGCGACTCCCGATTGTCACCAAACGGCGGCCGGGACGGATGATTCGCTGAGCTTGGCGCCTCACCGCGAGCGTTTCTCCTGCAGCGTGCTGAAGCCGGCGAACGACTGACTCCGGATGATGCCGTTGGGCCCTCCCGGCGAGTGCGTCCCGGCGGCCGCCATGATCTCCGGGATGCGCGACGACACACCTGCCGAGAGACGCATCGTCAGGTGGGAAAAGACATTTTTCAGCAGGTTTCGACTCGTCCGTCCCGACCTTTCATCGCTGCAAACACGCTAGCGATGTTGCTCTTTCATGTCAGGAAACTTGACTCTCATCACTCACTCGCAAGCGTCAAACATTCCAGGAATACGTCGAAAGACGCACAGTATCACCGTTACCTCATCGTCTCCTCCTATAAATAACACGTTTTAAAATCACCCAGTCTGGATTTAGCAGCACCCTGTCAAACACGCGACTATTTTAAGAAAGTGGAACACGAAGCAGTTGATGCTTGGGGAATATGCTGAGAATAGATGAGAGACTTTAGCTCGTCTTGAAGCAAAAGGGTCCTGGAAGGTTTGCATCTTGAGGAAGATCCAAAAATAATCAATTATTCAATCGTCAAACTAATTTACGATCAGCCGTCAATTTTCCCGACTAACCATTCAAGGAAATTTCGTCGCATCTTTGATCATGAGCAATTCAATGGCCGCTGCTACCGTTAGCCTGGTTCAGAAGCTTTCGCCATTGGACTTGGGTAAAAATACAAAAATTTGACACACCGTCGAGAAGACTGTCGTTACCAACCCTGCCAAATTTGAATGAAGAAAAAAACGACGTACGACGACGTGCGAACACCGCACAAAAAACACGCCGTCCTGCTGACAGGAACGGCAACCGAGACCGTTTTTTTTTTTTTTTTGTTCTGTGCTTTCGCTGACGGCCGGCCACACAGCGGGGGCATAATAATTCGGGTGGATTCCCGCTATTGTTGAGTCGACTTTAATTTCATTTGACAAATTTGTGCGTCCTAAAAGACATGTCAGCGATAAATGCTGCCGTGCTACAGTACTCCACTTATTAGACGTGATGGCTTAAAAGTCAATCTGCCCTGAAAACGATATGCTTAGTTTGGAGAAGCCCCTTTCCCAACGCCGATGAACTTATTGACTGCCGGTTGTTTTCAAAGCAGAGTCCCGCATATTGCCGTTTTTAGAGCATTTCGACCCACAAAATCTTCGTTTCTGTGACAATATAAGCACCATCGCTACCAAGAGAAGATGTAAAACAGAGTGTACATCATCTTTTGGTTTTATTGTTTTTATTCCCCCCCCCCCCCCATTCTTTAGTAATCAGCAGAAGAACATGGGTTGGTTGGTTTCACCAAAAACACCGGGTTCTGACCAAAAACAGTGCCTCACTGCATATAAACATAGCTGAATTCACTTCCCACATCGCTTTGTGTTGACAAGCACATGTTGACCTGTGACACGTGTCATCACTTACTCCGCCGTCAGCATGTGTCGCTCCTCGCTAAACCAACATTTGTCCTCCTTCAGGAATTTGCCGTTTCCTTTGCGGCTCGCCACAAAAGCGCCTTTGTGGCCACCTGTAAGAGGTGGCGTCTCCATTGACAGCGTTTGTGTCCTCGCGCGCTTCCACTTTGAGGCTCCGGTTAGCGGCCGAGCACGTCGGGAAATTCTTGTATTATTAAACTGAATTTTTATGGCATTTAGGGCACATTTGATCATATATACAGTATAATAAAATGTGAGTTGTTTCGTGCACTAAAAAAAAGCCCTGCAGCATCCATGTGCGGCAACGGTTCTTTTACATAACCCGCCTCATCCCATTTTGTCTCCGGTTGCCATGGCGAGGCTAATTCATACAGGCATAAAGAATTTGCTCCCCATTGTAGCACATACTCACTCACTGACGCACCATCACAATTACTTGCGTGCGCGTCACTCACGTTGAAAATATCGCCATCCACCATGTTCACGCACCTGACGGGAAAAGCCCGAAGACAACAAACATACTCAAAGACACCAAGTATGGTAAGAACAATAATTAAAAAAATGTCAAACTGTTTCATCCCTACGTCTGACGTTTTCTTTTTCTTCTAAAGTTTGCGTGCTTTTCACTTGACGGGAGATACCGAAAGAAGACTACTACTCTCAGCGACGCTAAATACAGTTGTACCGATAATTCAACTTTGAAACTAATACTAACCATCTGAAATTTGTTTTCAGTGAGAGGTTTCATGCATACTGCTAACGTCTTGGATCGTTCGCGTCTACTTCTTTCTCCGGCTTGTTTGCTTTTGCGAAATGCACCATATAGGAGAATTCAAAACGTAACTACTACTCTACGAGACGTTAAATAGGATAGTGACGATAATCCAAATTCGAAACATAAGTGTTACTCTCAGAGACACGAAACACGGTAAGAACGCTCAACTTTGAAACGATAAATTGTCAACCGTTTCCGCCTCACGTCTGACGTCTTCTTCTACAGTTCGTGTCGTCGTTTACTGGTGCGGCGCGCGCCGGATAGGAGAAGCTCACGACGCTACACACAGTAGCATATAATTACAAGTTTCAAACGTAAACCATTTCATCCATAAGTCTGGCGCCACCTTCTTTCTCCGGTGGTTGACCGTTGCGGCACGCACCAGATGGGAGACACGAAAGACTACCACCGCTCTTAGAGATGCTAATATGGTAGTTAGCATACATTTTGCCACAGTTTCAGTGATTATCTTTTTGCTTTTTTCACTTAAAATCCTTTTTTCTTGCTTTTCCGTAGAGAAACAAGCAGTAGAGTGGACACCGCGTTTCCTTCTTTAGCCAAACGGCCGCTGTGAAAACAATCCCGCACTCGCTCCCCCCCCCGCCGCCACATAGCAACAAAACTCTCTCGCACCTCGTTCAAGGGCGTCTAAGGATGCCATTGTGCACGCCGGCAAAAAGCCTTGAATGGACTGACTGGCAGCCGCATTCAGCCGCGTGAATGGCCGCCGGCCAACGGGAACGCCGAACGTGAGCGCACTGCGAGTCGCCATTGTCGCTGCGGGCCGAGGGGGTGACGTAGTTCGCTCGGCCGGAACGCCATCTTTGTTTGCCGTTCATGGGAAAAAGGGCCTTCTGGATGCCATGTTTCCTACCTTATGGTACGGTCCAGTTTGGAATGCGACAGAATCTACAAACTTGATAGTGAATTATTATTATTTATTGTATTATTTTTTTTAAATCACAATTGATCAGACCAAACTTACCATTACTGGTGCGATCGATATTGTATCGATACAGTACCATGTAAATACAGTGACAATATCATGTTACCAATAGTGTATATTTATTCAATTTAGCTTAATTTTTTAAAAGGTCACAAAGCGACAAAATAATCCCGCTAGCCAATCAGATATTGTGAAATGGAAAAGTGGCAGTTCAGTTTTATTTTACACAACGTCACGTCATTTAGGCAGTTTTCTTCTTCGTGCATTGCGGAGGTATCGGATCAGGACTCGGTTTCAGCAGACACTCAAGATCAAGTGACTCTGGTGCAAAAAAAATGTGATCAGTACAACCACCTTGCTATTTTGCAAGTTTTTCCCCTACCCCCACACGTGTCTGCAATTGTGGTCCCGTTTTAATTATAGGTCACGGGTGTCCTGATGGGCCGGCGCGGCATTAAGTGCGGGCTACGCGCTCATGGCATTTCAAAGGCGCAGATGAGCAGATTAAGCCAGGCGTGTCCCGACTGCGACTTACATTCTGGCTGCCGCTGATGACATTTTCGCTGGCGTGTAATCGCGTCGTTTGTGATTTTTATGACGTGAATTCAGCAGAACCGAGTTTGTCACAAAGTGCAGTGCACGGCGTCGACAAAAAAAACGTACAGTGGTAGCTTGATTTATGAGTTGTTGTCGCTTGGTTGACCCAAACGCTAAACTAAAAAAAAGCAAGCTTTGCATATGCCGAGTGAAGTGGGGAAAAAAGAAACGAACAATTGTGGGTTAGGCGAGCCACAGCCGGCAACGCACTTTCAACCATTAATAGAAGAAAGGGACCAACACGTCAAACACACAAAATTAAAAATTAAATCACACGCAAGGAGCTGCTGTCAGCCATAACTCACGCCCAGACGCTCACATGCAGGCTGACGAGCTGCTGATCTCACTCACTAGGCCACGCCCCTTCAAGGCACGCATCCAACACACAAATACGACAGTACTAATAGTACAGGAAGTCCTCGATATACGAACGAGTTCCGCTCCTACGCTAGCGACGTGACACAAATTCCCGCGTAAGTCGGACTTCACCGTTAAAGTGGAACTTTACGGCGAAATACTTCTGTTACGGGTATTGTCCCGCGCGATTGTGACAGCAAGCTCAGTGTGTGTGTGTGTGTGTGTGGGCGTGTGCGTCGATGTGTGAGTGAGACGGGACCGCGAAGGAGGAAGGAATGCGCGCCGGTGCGAGTGTGTCCAGCGGCAAGTGTAGTGACGGCGACCGGGGAAGAGCCGCGATTAGCGGAGGCCCCGTTGACGTCCAATGTGCAGGAGCTAATAAAGCAGCAAATCGGTGCTTCGTGCCTTTATTGTTGCCGCCACCCAGCTCAGCGGTGCAACGAGAGAAGGGAGTTGACCCCTGCGTGACCCGACCACGGTCAGGTGACCGTAGCAGGAAAGGTTAACACTTTGTAGAAAGAAACTAAAATTCTGTACTGACCATTACTGCTGAGAGTGTGAAAAAACGAGGACGAAAAAGGCAAAGATACGTCCGGGGGCACAAACGCAGACAAGCGCTATGCACTAGCTAAGCAGAAACACTATGGTGCTGGGACAAAATGGCGGACGAGGCACGGGCGTCGCAAAGTCGAAACGTCGTAGGTCGAGTACGTCGTAACGCGAGGACTCCAGGTAATTACGCTTTATAAAACCAATTCATTTCTTGACACTCTTGTACAGTCCACACGAGCCACACAAAAAATGGAATTAAAAGTGACAGAAATGTCACAGTGTAGCATAAACTAAAAGCCTCATGTGGCACAGGCGGCTTCCCGCTGGCGGAAAGATCAGCACCGATGCTGGAATGCGGCCACTACGCAAACAAGGATCAGCTCGGTTGTTTCAGCGCCGCTTTTAGCAAGAGAACACAAACATTCCTTTCATTGATAGCGGCTAGCACTACTGTGATAGCGCGATTTCCGACAGCCGTGGGGAAAACAGACCGTTAGCATTCCACCAAGTAGAAACGGCAGAAACTGCGAAATAATCCAATCAAATAAATCAAGTAATCCGTCATTCGGGTCACGCTTCATCTTTCAAAAGGAATAGCAACAAAAGGACTCCATTGCCAAGAACCAACAAGTGTCCTGTAATTGGCGCTAATGTCCCATGTCTTCCAGGAAGCGTCAAATAATAAATACAAGGGACTTGCACCTTCCTTGAAGCGTCACTTCTCATATAAATCGCTTAAGTATTTTTTGTTACTTCTACTCATGAGCAAAAATAAATACATACCACAGCAAAGTCAGGGCAAATCGACATAACCCGATTATGCGTGACATTTTTCAGTGAAATGTATAAAATGTTTACATGAAATTCATTATAATTTTTTGTCATATTTTTATTCCAAAAAAATTTTTTTTTTTTAAATTAAGTTTTGGTGAAAATTTCTATGGAAAAAAAAAATATAAATAAATAAAAATGTAAGTGAAAATATCCTTGCCCAACTTTCTAAGCGCTTATGTAGTTATTGACGAAGTGAACCTTAAAAATAATCATGATTTCTTTTTTTTTAATATATATTTTTTAGAAAATTCTGATCTGCAAAAATACTGCTATGATTTTGTCAACCGGACAGAAACGTGATATTCCGTAGTTACTCCCCCTCTCGCCGTTGTTTGTCATTGCGACTTTTCCGGACATTACTTTCTTCTGCTTTCCGATTGGCTGAAAGTGACTCCGAAGTCCCTGCATGTAAAAATACTTAGGACGCAATATTGTCTCATCCAGCTGCCGCAAAGGGCAACAAAATAGCAAAACAGACAGATTATCAGCTTAGGCCCCTAAAACGCTTACGCCAATCGCAGTCGGCCAGCTGCTGTGTGCCAGAGGTGCGCCTCAAAGTATCATGTGACACTGGCACGGAGCATGTGCCGTGTGTTGCATGCCAGTACACCTCCCTGTACAGTCGCCACCCCAACCAGCCCACCCTTTACTGTAATACTGCAACAGCCAAATTGGGGGTTGGAGGATTAATAGCCTCCATCATCATGCTTAGAGACAACAGGAGGAAGGGTGAGGAAGGGTTCAAACATGAATCCCCCCTCACCAAACACCGTCCCCCTCACCGAACACCGTGATGTCTCTGCGGCCAAACAGAAGGGGAGGGGCTGCAGATAAAGGAGTATGGAAGGAATGAGGGAAGAGAAAGTGGGCCAATAACATAAGTGGACACTCAGTAGAGCACAGACCTTCACCAAGACAGCAGAGTATTTTGTGGAAAAAGTTTAAATTAAAAAAATGCTAAATAAAAAATTTAAAAAACTCCCAAGCAGGGCTGAATAAAATCCTTCCTTGCTCTTGAATGACATGCGTAACGCCAGTGTTCCATTTTCATCTGCCAGCAACAATATGCTAAAATGACGAAATATATGGAATAATTTTAAATTCTATTTAAATATTCATTATCCCGGAAATAATAAATGCCCAAGTAATTCTTATCTTTCTTGTAAAAATAAATAAATAAATAAATAAATAAACCTTTGTCTGAGTAGATTGTCAGTTATTCAGGTCATGGTATTCCACAAAGGTTGAATCGAGGCCGCTGGACTCTGCTTGTTTGTTGAATTTGTTTTTGTCTTGTTTTCTGAAAATGTTTTTTTTTTTAAAATTATTATTTTTTTTAATTTGTAGTTGAATGTTTTAGATTTTTCACAGTTTAAAAAAAAAAAAAAAAAAAAAAAGCAACCATTTTGAATTATGCTGAAAACTCCAAGGATGGTTTCTTCATTTATTGTCCAGCATTTTGTTATCTTAATAGCATAACTACTCATATTTTTGAACATTCTCTGAAAAAAAAAACAACAACAACAAATTCAACAAACAAGAAGAGAACAGTTGTCTCGATTCGACCTTTACGGATCACAATGACCTGGATGACTGAGAACCTAAGTTAAAAATGACTTAGGCCAATATGCTCTCTTAGGCTAACGATTTGTCAACTACTCCTCAATGACTTTTACTGCCACCTAGTGGACTGGAGTGGGACATCATACTCAACTTAGAACTTCTGACATTTATTGCATTATTAACTCACTGCGCTGTTTTCTCTTCATCTCTTTGGCCTATAAACCATACGGGAATGTTTCTTTTAAAAAAAAAAAAAAATAAAATAAAAATAAAAAGTAGCGTACATCTCCTACGATATTTCGACAAGGTGTGACAATTTTAACCCAAAAAAATCTGACACCGTGTCGATACCTGGGCGGTTTTACAAGACCCGCCGGTTAAACACGATTTATTAGACCAGTCCCGAACTGGACTTTACTCTTTAGCTAGCAAGGAAGCTAAAACCTTTGAAAGACAAAAGCTGAGGAATTCCCACCTCGCTTAGACTGCCCTCCAGCCAGTCCTTCCACATAGCATTTAACACAACAACGTCACCTCCACAGCCCAAATTAAAACACCCACCGGCCCCCTCACTTCCCCGCTGAGGAAGCACTGATTGCAGGGTGGGACAAGCTGGAACAGGCCTGACCGTCGTCGTCATGACTATCACCATCAGATGAGATAACCTCTGACACGACGGGTCTGGTGTCATTCAAACGTCTAAATACAAGTCTGAGGACTAGTGTCTCTTGCTTTTAAAAATAAACCCAAAGAAGTGGCGCTAGCTCGGGCGCCAGAGAAGTGCTTTCCAAGACCATGGCTTTATCTGTTAGCGGGATAACACACAAAAAAAGCTAACTGATTTATGCTTAACTAGAAAAAAAAGAAAGAACATTTAGATGAAACACGACTGTAAGTAGTCCTCAAAAACTTTGCAGTGAGGAGTAGCAGAGTGGAAGACCTCCCAACGTTTTGACAAATTCAGAACAGTTTCATTTTTCTGCTTTGTTTTCGCTCGGTAAAGTATGACAGTCGTCAACAACTTGGTGATGTGCATTACTGCCACCTGAAAGACTGGAGTGCAACATTATCATGTGAAATTCACAACAAATTTGGTTTTTGCTTGGGTAAATAAAGTATTGTGTTAGACACTAAGCGGTTTTCAGCAGATTTGTAATGAACATTTGCGCCACCTAAAGGACTGGAGTGGAAGATGATCTTTGAAATGTATGACTGTTAGAATTAAAAACGCCTTTTAACGTACTCAAAATTTACGACGCTACATTTAGACAATCGGTTTCATGCCTCGTTTTCTTTTATCTTAAGTATCACATTAACCGCTAAGCATTCCTCAACGACTTTACGATAACCATCGCTGCCACCTAAAGGAGTGGAGTGGCTCTTGGTCACCCCTCAATTTATCACTGTTCAAATTAAGAACATTCTTGACATCTTCCTGCTCCAGTTTTCTTTCACTGTCCCATTAGCTACAAGTAAACGCGCCCAAGTTTTCCTGCAGTATGCCTGCGTATGAAATAACTTAAGCGGACACTCCTCGTGTAAGAATGCGGGGGTCTACATTTACTGCTACCCCCTAGGCCCCTCCTTAAAAAAAAAAAAAAAAAGTCAAACAGATGGAACTTCCCGAAAACTGGTGCAAAGTGGAGAATGTTCCGGTAGAAAACACCCCAAAAGTCAAATCAAGCCATAATTTTAAACTCTGCAGGCATGTTTTGGCTTTAGCTTTGTAAGACTACCAACTGACTTAACACAATTAAGCAACAACCAATGATCATAAACACAATCATGTGACCATAACAAAAACAGCACACAGCATCATGGGTAATGACGAGGATGTAGTACCGTGGCTGACGACCAGCATGTAAATGACCAGAGAGGCCAGATTTGCTCCGAGACCTACTTTTGTGTTCACCTTGACAAATCTGTCAACAAGTGAGTAGTTTTACTTTGTTTTGGTGTTATCATATAGCATTTACATTCCTTACATTACTTGAAATGTGCTTGTGCGGGTTTTATGACGGTTTTATGATACGTGGGATTTTTTTCCTGACTCAAAGAGACGCATTCATTCCACAGTCACAATTCACAGTGGTGTTGAAGCCGCTTTAATAGGGGTGGGCTTGAAAGGGGAAACCCACCCAAAAAAAAGCAACAACAACAACAACAAAAAAGACTCCAAACCACACTGTGGGCATAATTCCCCTAATGAGACTTTGGTTAAAGGCCTGTGTGGAAATGAGCATGTGTGCTACATGCTGGGGAATGAAAAGACCATTCCGGAAGAGCCAGAAAGAAGAGAGCGAGAGAGAGGGTTTGTGTGCGCCTGGGAACAGACGGTGCTTTGCATCCCGACTCGGCCCCTTTCAAAACCGCTCCGCCGCAGCCCAAACATGCTGGCAGAGGAGGCAAAGCGAAGCCACTTAACCATATCAAAGCCAGCCTGCTGCTCCACTCCAAAAAACATTTAGCCTCTAACATTATTTATTTTTCTATGTTTTTAATTCTATTCCAACTTGTCCGCCACCGGTGCATGATTTTCACAAAATCCGGCATGCATGACGACAGATGAGCTACGTCAAGTTGCGAGGAGAGTCAGTCTTCACTGTAGGGTGTGAGGCGCTGAAGTTTTGCCTCGAAAAAGGTGCCCCGGTGCATTAGATTGATATTAAATCCAGCACACATGATGACAGATGAGCGATAGCAAATTGACATGATTGTGAGTTTACGCTGTACAGTGGGGATGGGGGTTGACGGCAAGCTTTTAGGATTCCCCATGAAACAGGAGTGTTAAAATCCGAAATCCGGATGCACGCGTTCATCGTGACAAGATGCATGAAAATCAATGAGAAAGTATACCAGGTAGTTGACCATTTGGGCCATTTCCAGGGGTCCTACCTGAACCCACTCTCCCTCGGAAATTCACCTGATCTCGGCTATACGAAAGAGAGGGGCAATATTAAATTGTCAAGAATTTTTTTTTAAAATTAGAATTTTTGTGCATTAAGGGGGAAAAGCTTGCTGGCAAATTTTGATGATTTGCCATGAAACACCATCTGAAAAAGAAAAAAAAAATAATTCTATATTTGCATCAGGCACCAGTGCGTCTGTTGACATGAAATCAGGCTCACGTTCATCATGACAGGATGCAAGAAAATCAACACAGAACCTATGCTGTAAAACACACTGGTAGCCGACCAATTTGGTTTAAAGGTGTTATTCAAGGATTTGGATGATTTCTTCATTATTGACCATCAAACTATCATTTCTAATTTGTCATTTTGCTGCTATTATTCTGAACACAAATGCCCAAATTTGTGGAGACTCCTGGATTTCCAAAACGAGGCCTAAATTGCTGGAAAAAGTGAGCGCTAGTTTATCTCTACAGCAGACACATCTGCTATGGGTGGTGTCACAGCACAGGTGACCTTTCACCTTTCCTTGAGCACAAAGGAGGGGGAACTTTTTTTGGCAATCGAATAAAATTTGTTTTTCCCTTTGTAAAAAAAAAAACAGCCCTTTAGTGTCTACACAGACAAGTGCCATGAGATTCGCCACTCCAAGCATGCGAGACTCAAGGGAAACGCCAAACCATTTCAGAGGACGACACACATTCAACGCACAAACATGTCACAAATCCTGTCTCCGGGTGGGATAAACACACAAAACAAACAGTAGAGCGCAGTGAAAGAGAGTAGACCTCCCCCTGAGGCCTTAACATCCAGTTAAAATGAAGAAAACCCCACATAACAACAAAGTACAACCTAATCTGATGAAATGCGTCCTAAAAGCGGGGGGGGGGGGAAATCAGCTTCAGATTGGCTATAATTGACAGACACGAAATTTTAAGATAAACATTTTGATGATTTACGTGAGGATCAATCAGGATGAACGCTACCGTAAAAGGTCAGCAGTGATTTTGCAGTAGGGGCAAGTGAGCCAGTGCCCCAACAGCAAAAAAAAAAAAAAGCTTTGAGTCAAGATTCAATTGTGAAGTTCATAATATGTATTTTACAGATGGAAAAAAAAATTCCTTGTCCAAGAAATTCTGCCTCGCAACAATTGACTGTTGTGACTGCACCTGCTAGCTTTAATTCAATTTTGGTTGTATAATTTTACAACTAAATGCTATTCATGGTTGCTGTTAGTGAAGATCTTCAGCATTTTGATGAGCTAACGATGTGACTCAATCAAAATGGAGGCTACATTCAAAGGTTAGTTTTGAATTTTGCGTTAGGGGCAAGTGTGGTAGTGTAGCGGAAACAGCATTGTTATCATAAATGACAAACTAATCTTTATAACCCGAGCATTTCGGGACCCCTAAAAATTTATCAGTCCAACCAATTTTGCTGTGCAACATTTGACCGGTAAAAATAATCCAAATGTCGATGGCAACTACTGAGCCGGCCTGCTAGCTAGCGAGGTAGCTTTACTTCAATTCTGGTTGTACAATTTTACAAATAAATCATATTAATTATTGCTGTTGATTACCATTTTTACAATGTTAAGGATATTCCAATGGGAATCAATCACGATGGAAGCTACATTCAAAGGTTAGTGGTAATTCTGCGTTACGGACAAGAGCGGCATCGTCCCGCCAGAGCTAGCGGACAATGCTATGGTGGGGCGGGGGGTTGGGTGCCAGATTTAATTCATTTTCAGTTTCATACAAAATCACATTTGTACAATTGTCATGTGAACTCAATCAAGACTGATGCTACACTAAAAGGTTTGGGGTGATTTTGCAATCAGGGGCACGTGTAGCAGTGGCGCACCTGGAGAACATAACTGTCAAATATATATTTTTTAATAACTTTAGCTTTAGGGCATTAATAAAACATGACTTCTTCAACCAATTCTGCCTAGCAACAAGCGACCAATCCAAAACATTCTGTGGATGACTGTTGCTGGTGCACCTGATAGCTAGATAGCTCGGTTCAAGTCAGTTTCAGTTCTGCAGTTTTACAAATCAATCACATTTGTTGATAAAGACTTCTTACATTTTGATGTTTTTACATTGGGAATTTATCAAAATGGACGGTACGTTCAAATGATTCTGATTTTACTAAGGGCATTTTTTTTAAAAATAAAAAATAACACAAACCTGTTAATTGCACCTGCTGCTTAGCTATAATTCAATTTCGGTTGTATTGTTTTACAAATTAACATGCTGTTGTTGCTTTTAACATTTAGATCTCACAATGTTTTTGTGTGTATGCTCACCGAAATGTCATGGGAATAACCCCGGAAAAAGGACTTATCCTCATAGGAATATGTATATTGAAAAAAATATATATATATCCGACAAACGTGTAAAATACAATTACCGTGGCGTATGCAGCCACATACCTCTTCCCGATAAAAACGTACACAAACACACCATGACCCCATGTCACTTCGCGTTTGACATCTAAAGACACCAAAGGGGCGCAAACTCCGGCTAAAAATAGAAAAAAAGGATTCGTCTGTAATTCGTGTATCCTCAAACGCACCACGGAGGATTACAACTAGTGAAAATCACGCTTTCGCCATTAGGTCCGCGAATGCTGCCGTGGTCCACTGACCCACTGGGGAAACGGTTATCGCGTTTGTATTTAGGAAAAAAAAATGCTTTTACTCACCTTTGCCTATGTTTTTATCTGTTTCTCGTCTCGTCTACCTCCTCCCGTTCATCCATCCGCTCATTCATTCAAGCGTCACAACGAGCAAGTTTCTTTCCCCGGCTCACGTGCCGAAAGCCGGATTGAAAATAATAATAATAAATAAATAAAAAACGACTAAAAATATGAAAAATTGGTATTAAAATGAGTAAATCTCAAGAGTACGTCAGAGACGAGTGGGTGTTCGTCCACGACTAGTGCACCCACTCCCACACATTCCAGTTTGTGTTCACCTCGCTCCGCCTGGGCAACCGCCAGCCAATAGGAGGGCCGAAGGGGCGGGGTTACACACGAGTTGACATCCGGGGTTTGGACGGCAAGCGCAGTGGGACGGAACTTAAGCTTGACGTATATATTTCCCGAAAACGACATTGACGTTAAATGCCACTCCATTTTTTCCCTATTTAACTTGATTCAAAGGTACTCAAACTATTTTTTTTTAGACGTAAATCAAGTCATAAAATTATTATTATTTTTTTTTAAATCTTGACTAGCAGTTGATATATATACGCAAATCTTTATTATGTACACACATACAACTTTGGTCATATTTAACCTGGTTTAAAAGGTACTCCAAATATAATTTAAAAATTACAGTGACAAGGAAATCTACTTACGCATTTTAAATCTTTTTTTTTTTTTTTTTTTTTTTTTAAATCTAAGAGATATGACCAACTTTTCAAATGAAAAAAAATGTAATTATACTATTACAAGATATATACAACTTGGGCTTTACTCAACCAGAAATGTACTCAAAAAATATATATATATATTTTTAAATGAACATCTACGTGTCAACCCAAAAAAATATATATACATCACTCGCATTTAAAATAATTTTTCAAAGATATATGCAACTTTTGCCATATTGAACCTGATTCGAATTGTACTCAAAATGAATTAAAAAAAATAGACATGAATCAACTTGGGCATCAAAGAAAATATACTTTTTAAAAATATAAAAATATGATTACCAATTGAAATTAAAAAAAGATATGCACAACCTTTACCACATCTAACCGCCATTACCTTTAATGTTACTTCCTGTGAGGAAAAGGGAGGAGTCCATTTGAGGAAGGCATTTATTTTCTGCGTATTTTTCAGGACATTCTCCTTTGTGCGAGTCCTCTTAGAGAGCCGCCACGGTCACAGTAATTGGCCTCCGTAAGTGGACGTGCTGTTCCGCCCAATGCGTCCAAATCCAATTGAGTGTGCGGCCTTCCGAGAAGCAACGGGAGCAGAAAATGCTTTTGTCCGTTTTCATCAATCACTCGGCATTAGAACACCAGGAAGCAAGAGAGGAAGGGATTCCGTAACCACTTGGCGATATAATTCATATTTACGCAAGGGGGAATACATTATTTATTTATTTTTTCCATGCAGTCATCTTTGAGCTGTCATCGCCAGAAAAGAGAAGCTATATGAAAAGCTAGTGGATAGTCTGCATTTGGGGCAAGTGTGGTACTGCCCCATCCTGTCCAGCACATGGTGCTATGGGGAAAAAGCTTTCAATTGTTCAAGTTAGTGTGCTGTGTTTCTACAAATCTTATAATCGTTGATATAACTTTGGGTGCAATATTGCTAAAAATAAAAACTCCATAAAAGGACTCGCAGCTAGTTTGAATTAGGGGCAAGGTGGGAACGTGCCCCACCATGTCCAGCAGATGGTGCTGTGGCAAAAAAAAAAAGCTATTCAATTAAGGAGTGATTGAATTACATGAATCTATAATCCTTGATATAATTTTGTATGCGTTTTCCCTGAAAAAAGAAGCTCCATAAAAATGTTAAAGACTGTTTTGAATATGGGGCAGGTGTGGCAGTGCCCCACCATGTCCAGCAGATAGCAGAATGGGAGAAAAGGAGTCTTTAAATTGTTAAAGTTGGGATTTTTTCCATTCAGCTCTTCATTAGAGAACAGCAAGTTGTACACAAAGTACTGAAACATTCAACTGTTGGACTTTTAAAAGGTTACAGAAGGTCAAATTAGGTTGACCTTCAAAGATTATAGTGCATTTTAGGTTCACCTAGAAATTTCACCCTTAAGCCCAACATCGAGAACCTTTTGTGAGTAGCGAGTCGTACGACACGCAAACACACTCGGGCCTCCTCAGCTGCTTAAAGGTGGGGTCTGTAATTACGGCTGTCATCGACGTCGGACCGTGACCGGCGGCTATATTTGTCGCAGTGTTCGTACACGTATACGTACAAATATTAACGGCGAAAATGCTGATGGCTGCCATGCGTCTGGGTACTCGTGTTGTTTGATTTGACTTGTAGGGCTTTAAGAGGGGGGCTTCCTGGTGTCAAAGTCCAACTGGTATCCAAGGAAAAGCCCAGTCAGCTTCCTGGAAATGGTCTCCAAACGTGTCCTGGCGCTACGACCGCTGAGTTCTGTAATGACACGTCGTCGTAGTCGTTGCCGTACGAGCCTCCCAAGAGATCTGCGGGAACGTCTCCGGGCGGCGGAATGGAACCGAGAGCCGACATGTCTGCGTCTGATTTGGTAAATTCCTCTCGTGTTCATCATTTTTAGAATAGTCCACTTCATTGCCACTAGTGGAATGCAAGATAGCAACACACGGGGGGGGGGGGGGGGGGTGCGCCAAGTCCCTACGGGGGGAGATTGGTTGTCAGATTAAAAATGAGGGGGGTACACCCTCCGGAGGGTGTGTCAGATTTGAAGTTGAGAAATGTGGAGCGCAAGGGATGCAAAAGATGGGAAGGAACAAGCACCATGTGTGCTGTCGAACTACAACGAAGGGGAAGCTAAAAGGACAAAAAAAAAGGAAATACGATGATGACACATGGAAAGGGGGTGCGTAAACTCCTCGCGGATTCCAAAACTATGGTGGCGTGTCAGAATAAAAGTGAGTGCAAGATGGAACACCAATGAGCTAAAGGTTGAAAGAAAAACAAGGAAAAAGAAAATTTTAATATCCAATATTTTGCCTACCCACGCACCCCCTTTATAGCCCCGTTATAAAGGTGGTGCGGGGGTAGCAACATCAACAAGCTAAAAGAAAATCAAAACACTTAGTGTTTAAAAAATTTAATTAGAAAGAAAATGTTAATCAACATTTTTTTCCTAGCTGTGCACCCCTTAAAAGCGGTGAATGAGCTGGCACACCCTCTATTAGAGTAAGTCGCACCATCTTCAATCGGTACCAAAAATGTTTTTTTCTGTTTGAAATTCGAGAACATTTTCAGATTCATGTTCAACCCACGCACCCCCTTCAAAACTAGACAGAGTTGACACACAGCTATTCCCAGCAACCTCAATCAGGTAAAAATAGATTTCCCTAAAAATCCCTTTTTTTTTTTTTTTTGTCAAAAATGTCATCCTGTTGAGAAAATGTTCAAAACGCTGACAAAGCTGGTGCACCACCCCTTATCTGCCTAAAAAAATATAAAATCGATCCATCCATCCATTTTCTACCACTTATCCGAGGTCGGGTCGCGTTGTCAACAAAGTAGGTTTAGCAGGGACGCCCAGCCTTCCCTCTCCCCAGCCACTTCATCCAGCTCTTCTGAGGGGATCCCGAGACGTTCCCAGACCGGCCGAGAGATGTAGTCTCTTCGGCGTGTCCCGGGTCATCCCCGGAGTCTCCTCCCGGTGGGACGTGCCCGGAACACCTCACCGGGGAAGCGTCCAGGAGCCATCCGAATCAGATGCCCCAACCACCTCATCTGGCTCCTCTCGATGTGAAGGAGCAGCGGCTCTACTCTGAGCTCCTCATCCTATCTCTAAGGTAGAGCCCGGACATCCTGCGGAGGAAACTCATTTCGGCCGCTCGGATCCGGGTTCTCGTTCTTTCGGTCACGACCCGCACCTCGTGAACATAGGTGCGGGTAGGAACAGGAACGTAGATCGACCGGTAAATCGAGAGCTTCGCGTTTCGGCTTAGCTCCTTCTTTACCGCAACGAATGGATGCAAAGTCCGCATCACTGCAGACTCGAAGGCGAGCGCCTCGTGGCCGGGCCTGCACCCATGGGGCCCGGCCGGGCACAGCCCGAAAAGGTAACGTGGGTCCCCCTTCCCATGAGCTCGCCACCCGCGGGAGGGGCCCATAGGGGTCGGGTGCAGTGTGAGCTGGGCGGTGGCCGAAGGCAAAATAAAATCAAAGCAGAGAAAATTTAACAGGCGATGGAATGTTCATATATTTAAAAGATAATAATAATAATCTTATCCCCCACACTACTTCAACACCCTTGTCCTACAGTGTCCTACATAAGCCTGAAAATGTGTGTGAGAGAGAAACTATTTTGCTGTATAAAAAGTGTTTTATGAAATGAATAGCCTGACCGCTTTTCTGCTCCTATTTGTTTTAAAATAAGCCACGCGTTACCCAACCACGTTCCCTTTTTTTTTTTTTTTTAGTTCCGCCTATAAATAATCAGTCAGCCAGTCTAATGTTCATCTTCCTTCTCCGACAGAGCTGCAGCACTATGACTGAGGCCCACTCACTGTTTACACCTACTGGACCACTTGTTCCTCCAACTCAAAACAATGGCCTGCATTATAGGAACACCCGCACTTTTGCAAAATAGGTTGAAAACCGATCAATTCTGCAGTATTTTCTCCTGCAAAGACAACTCAATGACAGAAAACTTCAATAAACTGGATGTACACACTTCATTTTAACTCTAGCCCTTATTACAACGCCCACCACTTATTGAAGGCGCACCACTTTGCAAAAATTAGTTGAACTAAAAATTAGCAACTGCAACAACAAATTAAGCTGTAACAAACTGAGTGCATGCACCTAATTTCAACTCTCACTTGTATTACCCGAACACCCTCAAATCGAAGGTGCGCCACTTTGTATTTTTTATTTATTTATTTTTTAAATCAACATATGCTGAATGATTCAAAACTGCAACAATAAAATAAGCCTTAACAAACTGAGTCTCCACACCTAAAATCAACTCTCGGCCATTTAACACCCACACAATGAAAGGGCGCACCACTTTTTTCAATAAAACCAATGACAAAAAGCCTCGTTCGTGGTTATTTCCACTGTAATTAATCACTAACCTATCAGCATGTCCCCCACCTCCAAACAACCCACACGCTTGCAGCGACACATCCTCTGCCAAACTTTCAAGTCACCTGGCGCACCCTCGAATCGCCCCGAATCGCCGTCGCTCAGCCTACCGTCCTCGTAGAAGACGTCCTCCGCCTCCTCGCGCATTATCATCACCTCCTCTCGGTCATCCTCCGTCGTGGCCATCACTTCTTCTTCTTCTTCTTCCTCTTGTGCGGTACGTCAACGCCAGCGGACGAGGCAAAGTGAGCGCGTGTCGACTGCCATGCAGCGAGCGACCCTTCGCTAAGTTTCACCAATAGGGTGGAGGATTTTGTAACATCCTGTGCAAAGCTGAAGTGAGAATGTGTGTGTGTGTGCCGCCTAGAGAGCACTTGTATGAGTAAGTGCGTGTGTGCGCGTGTGTGTGTGTGTGAGTCAGTGTAAGTGGAGAGGATACTGATGATTAGCAGGAATAATTAGCCGCTGTGTTTTGAGACAAGCACAGATGCTGTCAAAGTGTGTGTGTGTGTGTGTGTGTGTGTGTGTGCACGCGTCATTCCTTCACGGTTGACACGGATTTTTTTCTTCTGCCCTTCACTCAGCCCAAATGGAAGGGCCTCAGCGCTGCGGTTATTTATATCTCATGTGGTCTCCATGGCGCCCAACTCTAAATACACCACGCAGAATACATACAGCAAATGGTGCCTTTGCAAAGATGATAATATGCATTTTTGGGGGTTAGCTAATTAATTTTAGATATAGGTTGATATAAGTTATTGATCTTAGTTTGTAGATTGTTTTTTTTTTTTGTCCAAAGGAATTTGGGGGATTAATAATTTTGAGACAAAAGCATTTTATATGTATTGTTTTTGCTAAATATGTATTTTATTGTATTAAAAATGTCTATTATATTAATAATTAATTTTAAAAAGGCTTTTCTTTGTGGTTTCCCAATATTTTCCTGTATATATATATATATATATATATATATATATATGGGAACCAATGTGGGGAAAATAAGGTTCCGTAGGGGGTGAATAAAAATACAAAGCATCCAACTCTGTCCAGTCTTAACATTACAAATCCACTCTTGTGCCCCATTTCTTTTTAACCTTTAGCTTCTTCTATCTTCCATCTTGGTGTGGATTCCTGACTCACTTCCTTTTCGACAAACTGGAAATAGAAAGTAGGCCTAGTGGAGATTCATTAGCACTTTTCTTTAAGACTTCCTCTCGGGGGAAACCGACGGACAAACTCATTTTCGCCCCGGCCGTTCCTCGCAGAACGTGCGCGCCTCCTCACATACTAGTGGACAAAAACAGCTTCCAGCTTAAATATAAACTTGTTTCCAACAAAATGTCATTTTTAACTCCATTGATTAAACATCATTAAAAAAAAATGAGTGAGAGAGGGGGTGCACCATCTTGAGCAATGAGAGAAACTTTGCCGGCACAAAAGGGAAATTGCAACAAAAGCCACGAAATTCTTTGATGTTAAGCCAAATCCATTTACGATGTGACAACGCTGTACGAATTCCTGTTGCTCGAGAGGAAGCAGAGGCAGAGAAAGGGGCGGCTGCATGTTAATCAGGGGCTGCATTGTTGTCACCAGCAGGGGAAACGCACCCCATTTACCAACAGCGCCGCCAATACGGGAAAGGCAAACGTATGCTGGAGGGACGCAAACAAGCACAAATTGTGCATAGAAAACACAATCAGGTGCCATTTTTTTCCCTTTTTCCATATTCATTTTGCCGTAATATTTTTGGGGAAGGGTTTAACTCATTTGTAAGCTGTTGTATTGTTTATGGTTAAAAAAATAATAATTTTTACTGCCATAAGTTTGTATTAGTTGATATATTTGAAGATTTGTTGGGGGCTGATACAGATATTTTTTTTCAACAGATAGATGCTTTTTTTTCCTTTAATCTTTTTGGGCTGTCAAACCAATTTTTTTAAATTTAGTTTTTTTTTTTTTTAATATGGTAGCCAAACAAATTTTCTTTTTTTTTTTTTTTTTTTTTTTTTGCATAAAACTAATTTGTAAGTTTAATTATTGTTTTTCATTGCCAAATCATTTTTGTTTATGCTGTACGTTTTGGGGCGTTTGCATATTTGGGGAGGCTTTTTTGGTTGGTGCGTTCTTCTTTTGCTGGCTAAACATTTTTCTTTTTTGGTTGTCAAACAAATGTTTAGATTTTTTTTAAACGGCCACCAAATGATTTCATAAACTTTTGTACTGTTTATGGTTGCCAAGTTTTATTTTTTAATTACCATACGTTTTTGGGGGCTGACATATTTTGGGATTTTCTTCTATTAATTTGTTACAAATTATTATTAGTAGTTGTAGTAGTACTTTTCTAGTCATATTTTGGTATTTTCTTTTAACATAACAGATTTATAAATATATATATATATATATATATATATATATAAATAAAAGTTTCCTTTAGCAACATACAAAAGCTAGACATTTCTTTGGTAATTTCCTGTCCAGTCCGGCCAATTTAGCGCTCGTTCTCGCGACGAGCCAATGGGATGATTGCTAAGGTTGCCTGGTTACCGTAGCAACAACAATGAGGGCATTGCGTGCTTAAGCACATTTGTCACGCTACTTCGTTGCGCATCCACCATGCACGTGTGTGTATTTGTGTGGATGAAGGACCACCATCCTGTTAAATGGATATAAAAAGTCGACACACCCGTTCGCCAGGTTTTTGTGATGTAATAAAAATAAGACCAAAATAAATCATTTCAAAAGTTTTGATGTTAATTATAACCTGTACAGCTCAATTAGGGGGGGAAATGTCGAGAGGGGGAATAAAAATAAACTGAGATAATGTGGCGGCATAAGTGCAGACCCTCGTATAACTCAGGCTGTGGTTGCGTTCAGAATGAAACAATCACATTCAAACATGTTAAACGGGAGTCAGCACACACCTGCCACCATTGGAAGTGCCTCGGATTAACCCCAACTAAAGTTCCGGTGTTCTTGTAGTAGTTGTAGTACATCACAAGCATGAAATTATCAATAACAGAAATAAGATACATACTGTAGTAGTAGCCATATCGTTTCATCCAAATATGGTTTAACATCTTGGCTCGAGGCTCCATTATGAAAAAGGACGCCGACAACTCCTTCTCCACTGACACAAATTTTTCATCGAGCACTCTTTTTCCCAGTCGCTATTGTCTTTTTTTCGGCCTCCACAATTGTCTTTTTGTCTCTGAAGCAGAGGGCACAGCGGGCATGAGACAATGGCGACTGGCACCATACACGAGGATGACCGTTTGAGTGATTGCTAAATGCTCATCTCTCAGCATGCACTCAAGAAATGTGGCTGCACAACAGCAGCGACATTGCTTGCATCGTCATCTTCGTGCACAAGGTTGAAAATGGCGTACCACCTGGCTGTCTAAGACCCTTGTTTTTTTCCCCCTCATTTAGTTCTGTGCTAACCCAAAGGACACACTGTTACATAAAATTCACATTTGGATTGCTGAAATGTTTTTATATTTCTTTTGGAAACAAATGTTTTTTTTTGTTTTTCTTTTTATAAACGTGACAAACTAATTTGTTTTGTTTTTCTGACAAAATGTTGTTTTTTGTCTATTGTCTCGCAGAAGTGGTGTCAAACTAATGTCTTTTTACTGCCAAAGGTAATTTATTTAGTTTTAAATTAATTGTGAAACAAGTGTTTATTTAAAAACAATCTACCAAATTTATGTATTTTAATATTTGGCATGCAGCTATTTTTTCACATAATTTTGGGGTGGCAAAGAATTTTATTTGATCTATTACAGTACCATGGAAACACATCTTACCAACCCACTCTGTTGATTGTTGCGTGCTTACTTAATAACTTGGTGGCAGTGGCAGTTAAAAGTGAGCTTAATTTCCCCAGAAAACAAATGGTGTGTGGATAAAATGTAGGTCTTTTATGGATGGAGTAACATCCTGCGACGGCGGGGAGCACAGATGCGAGGTCCGGGCAGATGGCGAGAATGCACGCACACACATACTACTGTATTATACTGTATGTAGAAGTAGGCAAATCTTTGGATGTTATGATGCGTGACGATGAAGTGTCACTCTGATGGTCGTGCTCATCGGTGCAGAAAGCCACACAAGTCGGCATTTGCACGCTCGGACGCACTCGCTCGCTCTGGCCCTTCACTTCCCGTTTTGTGTTACGCACTCGTACTGCTTGTACACGATTCGCATTGGCCAACCTTCCTCCCGTGTCCGCCGAGGGATTTCGTAAAAGTCCACTTCCCCTTTCTGCAGGTGATGGGATGCGTTTGGGTGGCGTGGGACAGGAAGTTGTTTGTTTCCTGGCCTCACCCTGCTGCCAGCAATGATTACATCATCACTAACTGCTCGTTTAATGACCCTCACTCACTAAATGGTTTTAGGCATTCTGTTCTGCATTGTTATTAGACCCTAACCATACCTGACTTCTAACCCCCTAATCTTAACCCAACCCCGACTCTTACCCTCTCTAAAGCCCAAACCCCACCTCCTAACCCTTAATTTCAAACAGAGGTGCTAACCTCACCCCTAACTCAATAAATTAAAGCACAGACCCCAAGTCCTAACCCCTAATCCTGAACCCAAGATGCTAAACCTGTCTTCCAACACTTGACTCTAAACCGAAAACCCTCACCCGAAATTTCAACCCCCAAACCTTAACTACTTATCCAAACCCCAGCGCCCTTAACGTCAACTTCTAACCTTAAACACCTTAACCTTTGCTTGTCCAAAATCATTTTTTACACTACATTTGTACATCAAAAATGTAAATGTTCACATGCGGCATAATTATGTACATAATAGATGGTCCCAATTCACGTAAGAATGCATTTTATACTAAATTAGGTGGGATTTGTGTCTGCTAAGACACTGCGAGCTTTTCGTTGACACGATTGTGACAGTCCTGTCTGGTTAAATCTGCACTTGTCATCGACGGAAGCCAGCGTGAACTTTAGCCAGCATCTTTCATTTCATTCACACTGGATGACACACTCCCTCACTCACAAAGACCCCGTAAAGAAACTTCCAGACCACCGCTGCGAACACACAAAGACCAAAACTGGTAATGGTGACGTGGGAACAAGCTTCAGTCGCTAAAACAGCTGAGTCAGCCGTTGCCAGGTTGAAAATTCTCAATGCTAGCATGCCAACGTTAGTTGCCGATGGTGTCACTAGCTTTCGTTTTTTGTTTTTTTGCCTACTGGTGCTCTTAACAACACGAGGATGACTTTAATGGCTGTGCTGCAGAGAGATAAGGGGGGGGGGGGGGAGTAACCGCTTGCGGGAGAAGGAGCTAATCTGTTTAGCCGCTGGGCTGATTCAATTGCATTCATTTTAGCATGACAAGTTTCCAGACTTGACGATAAACAGATGTTTTTTTTAACCAATTAGCAAGTGATATTGAGGATATTTTATTGTGCTTTTGTCCGGTGATGACAACTGCCTGCTCTGATAGATTCTAAAAGGGGCCTTATTACTGAAAATTTACTTTTTAATGTCTCGTATACAGATAGTAGTGCCTCCGGAGTGTCTGCTCACCCATCAAGCGTGGAATTAAACAACCACATCAACCTTCAAGCTGACTACGCCGTCTGAAACACGATTGAAACAACCACATCCCACTCAGGTGCTACGTCCCTGCTATCACGTCAAAGCCAAAAAAGTAAGCAGCGATGCGATGACTGTTGTTGGACGTACAGATTAGCTACGGCTAACAGAATTATCTTCTGCTAAGCCGTATTTACCAGATGGCTCCCTTAAGGTGTCAACTCATTTTTTGGTACAAGAAAAATGAAAAGAAATTGGCTCACTGAAAGTTTGCTCTCAGCATTAAACAAGGAATTTCTCACAGAATTAGCATACATTTTCAGAAGGTAAAATACCTCCTGTTCGACAACAAAACCTCTCCAAATTGTCCCCCCCAGCAGCATGCATTCTCCCAGCCAAGCGCTGGAGTGGGAAGACGTCGCGTGCTAATCAAGGTTCTTATCGCCACACTGGGAGGCAGAGTTGACTGAAAAGCTCAAAAACAAAACAAAGATAATCTGCTGTTTCAGTCATATTTATAACAATACCAATAGTAATATAATATGGTAATCGTAAAAGGAACATCGATAAAGACAACATTGTACACGTGTGGGAGGAGCTGGCGCCTGTCATAGGTTATCATCAAGTTCAGAAGGACCCCTGCTGGTCAGTAGTAGAATTACTAGGATCCAATCTGGGAATACATTTTTTTTTTTTTTTTTTTTAAAGTTCAATTCAGGGTTAGAATCTGGACCACCCCCACAATAGGTGGAATCTGTGAAGAAGTGACCACATTTTAAAAAATGATTTAAACATATTTTAAAGCTGTATGAACCTCCCCAGACCCTTCTTAATCACACCCACACTCATAATAACATCGACCATACTCTTATAAACACTTTCTATACTCTTAAACACCTTTTACATTTTTAAACATACAGTAATGCACAGTAGTACTGGACACTATGTACGCGTCATTCCTTGTCATATGTTTTAATTTTTTATCTTTTTTTTGGAGCTAACTTGACAGTGGTTGTCAAATAATGCTGCATCAGATCATCAGTACCAAACCCCATCGAGAGCAAACACCCCAAAAAAAAAAACTTACCGTTGAACCCTCGCGGGTGGCCGCGAGGCCTCCGGGGATGATTCCGGAACCAGTTGAGATGTCCGGGCAGCTCCATCGGCGCCCGACTCCCCCCAACAAAAAAAAGTCACCTGCCAAAAATGGCCACGCTGCTACTTCCTGCGTCCATCCCTTGTGGGGTAAAAGCATCAGGGGGTGCGATTAAAACGGGGTTCCCGTCAACTTGGGCGTCACGGTGGCTTCCTGCAGAGAGACATCACACAGTGCCACCTTCATATTTTATTCATGCGCGTGTCAGTGCAACCCAACTCCTGTGAGTGCTACTTGCCTGCTCGGGGAAGAGAACCAATCAGAAGGCGGTTTGCGGCGGGCTGTAATGTGATGCCCCCCGCATTGGGGACCTTAAGGGGGGGGGGGGGTTACTGTATACTGTTGGTATATGTATGGAACAATGAAAGGATTCCACTCATGGGGAAATACAGTAAAATATATAATGTAACCTAAACAAGAAAAGTACAATATTTGAGGAAATCTCTCTCCATAAAACAAACAAAAATACCCCCAAAAACTAGTTTATCTGTTTTGTGCAATGTTTTAAAAAGTACAAACAATAAATAAATAAATAAAAAAACATTTGAAGTCAACCAGACAATAAACAAATGTTTTTAAAATCTATTTTATAAGATACTGACTAAACAAAAATATAATTAAAATGTTTAAAAACACCCTGTAGAATTCAACAAAAAAATGAAGAGGAAAAGTACACGAACTATTTTAGAAAATACGGACTAAACTGTTAAGAAATAATGAAAGTTCAATATTTGAGGAACACTGTCGCTATGACTAAACAAAGAAAAGAAAATACTGTATTTTACTTTTGTGAGATGCTTTCAATTGTACAAAAAAGGGAAAAAAAGCAATAAGACCTATTTTATCAAATGGCTTTCTGATTAAACAGACAATATTGAACAAATAAATGAATGCGGTACCTACTGTCCTATTTTAGGAAACCGATGAAAATGCATGTTTTTTATCTATTCAATAAATTCCGCAAAAAGTAAAGAGGAACGGTACATTGTTTTTTTATAAGACTGACTAAACTGTAAAAAACAACAACTTGAAAAACAAGTGCAACACTTTTTAAAGTGTTTTAAAAAGGGTTATTCATTTTACATGAAACAGTCTCCACAATTTAAATAAAAACAAAGTCAACTGTTATTTTATGAATTACTGCTCAACCATTTCCAAAAAAATGGTCCAATAACAAAAAATTTGTTGAAACACAAATTAAATGCTCACAAATGAAATATTTTAGCAAGCAAATTTGCAAAGAAATTGCAAATTACTCAAAAATTATAAAATAATTCTAAACCTGATTGTACTTATGTCCTAAAACTAAAATATACATAAGCACACAGATGTCTCCACTGAAAAAAAGTCCACTTTATTCATATTTATATATTAAAAACAAAACAAACAGGCAAACGGTTTGTTCTTAATAAATAAATGACAACGTTTGGCACACACACACACAACCCCGACTATACAAACTCGTTTGGCTTTGACACAAAAATAGAACATTACACCGTAACAGCAAAACTTACTTTGATTGGAATTTCAATTTATATACTGTATAGATTTCTATATAAATGTTACGTAAAGAAGATAGATATTAACGCTAACAGCTACATTATATTTTGTGTGTTTCCACTGCCAAGTGGCACTTGAACGACGTTTAACGACAAATACCTGGACAGCAAATGCTAACGAGGCTTGGAAAGCGGTGGAAAATTTCCAGTAAATTACCGGTACATTTTCATGGGATTATTGTACTGCAATTCGGAAAATTTCCAGGGGAATTAACTGGGAATTTGTTTTGTCATTATGCTCAAACATATTTCCCCAACTATATCCAGGTTCCCTATTAAGAGCCAACCTTCAATTTGGTAAATACCTAATTTACTCCCATAAATTTCCGTGAATTCCCATGGAAAGTTGCGAACTTCGAAATAAGCGACATTTCCTGGAATTTTGCCGGGCCTAATTATAACATTTACGATACGAAAATGTGCTATGACAAACATTACGATGAGCACAAACGTTGGCAGAAAACTTGCGCAGAAGGCACACCAAATAATTAATGAGGGCGCCGAAACTACGCTAAAATCCAATGTGTTGTGTTAAAGTTCCCCTGATGGCACACTGGGCATGTGCAATGTGAACGAATAACCCCCCAAAAAAAAAACTTCCAAGCAGGAGGAAGACTCCCAAGGCACCATGAAATGACAGCAAATAGAAACGCCAGCAAGTCTGATCCTGAGGTTTGGTACGGATGAGGACGACGGTCATGCTGAAAACAGTGAGAAAAAAAACTAAGACTACAAGAAAAATGTCAGTTGTCACATTATGAGGGAAACAAGGGATTTTTTTTGAATGAACAAAACTGGTTAAAAGTCGCTGATTGTAAGCTAAAGATTCAGAACGAGAAGTTTTTTTTTTTTTAAAGATACTTTTTTGGGGGGGAGAAAAATGTAAATCGCACAAGACAAGTCGCATTGTTGAGTCCATTTTGGTTGTGACAAAAAAACTTTTTTTCTCAAAAAATATGAGGCAAAAAGTTGTAATATTACAAAAATAAAGTCGTATAAAGAATATTTGTATGAGAATTAATTAGTAATTTTTCAGAGAGATTTGTTGCAAGAAATTTTCATATTACGAGAATAAAGCTGTATTTTTGCAGTCATCGTACAAAAGATGTTTTTTTTAAGATCAAAGTTGCAATGTTACGAGAGAAAGTCGTAGTATTATGAGGGATTTTCTTTTTTCGAGAATAGACTTTTGCAAGAAAACAATCGTACAAGAATGAAGTCATTTTTAAAGAGCAAAGTTGCATTGTTGCGAGAAAAAAAGTCGCAATATTCAGCTGAAAAAAAAGTTTGACTTTTTGATATAAGTAATCGTACCAGAAGAAAAAAAGTCATAAAAGAAAAAAAGGGGCGGGGTTTTAGAATCCATTTGTATTTTTGCCAGAAAAGGCTAATTATGATATCAGATTCTTTGAGAAATATAAAGATGGAAAATTTGGAAAATGAAAGAGACAGTCGTATTTCTGCTAGAACAAAACTGGTGTGACAATGGCAAGACATTACATTATTTGACTTGACAAATTGCTGCCTTATTGCTGGAACTTGCCGACAAATTGTTTTCCACTCGTAATTTGATTCTTGACATTGTTCTTCTCAGCGTGACTCCTCCGTAGTTTTGCACCTATTTGGACCCTCGTGAAGAAAGTACCCAGCAGCGTTAATTCCATCACAAACCATTCTAACGGTACATATAAGCCTTCAATTAAAACTCAATTCAAGCATGTGATCAAGTCAATACAATCAAAAAAAAGAAACCTAATGTAAGGCTTTCAGCTCCCACTGGGTGGCACCAGAAACCAAACTTGATCCCAGTGGTACAGACTACAGCCAATCCCAGCTAGCCCTCCTGTGAAAAAACATCCACAAAATATTCTTGAACGAGAACATGTAAAATGTGCAACTTGATGTTTTTCAGCTATTTGTCCTAAAATGGTGGCTGGGTAGCGGTGTGTAGGCGTGAGAGCCAACGTGCGGTCAAGTGTAGAGTGTGCTCGTACCGCTTTCTTTTTTTTCCCCCCCTCCTCAAAAAATAAACAAAAAAAGGGATCGTCTTGAGCAGTGGCTTGTCGTCCCTTCAGTCTTTCAATCAATCTTGTCGAGGTCGATGTTGTCCAGGTCGATGTCGGCTGACGCCACGCAGCAATAGCACAATTTCTGGGTGTAAGTCGACAGCGTGTCTGCAGGGAAAAAACGAAAAACAACGTACAAAAACAGAGAAGAAAATCCTTCCTTTCCTGGGTTCGGTTTCAAAAGGTTGAGGCGGAAAAAGGCCAAATGTATGAGTCTCTCACAGATGATTCTGTTGAGGAAAGCGGGCCTGGAGCTGCGCGGCAGGTGGTGGCACAGGAAGTAAACGGGCACGCCGGACAGCGCCACGCCGATGCCCACTAGCGAGTTGTTGGTGTCGCTGTAGAGGGGCACCACCACCAGGAAGAGGCTGCACAGGCTGTACACGATGGGGAAGAACAAGGAGAGCTGCAGAAGAAGAAGAAGTTAGTCATTCCAAAAAAAAAAAAAAAAAAAAAACAGGTAGACGGAACACCTGCCTTGATGGGTCGGTGCAAGTTGGGGGCCTTGAAGCGAAGGTAGATGAGGCTGACAATGGACAGGCCAATGAAGAGCCAGTAGTTGAAGCTGAAGTAGTTGATCAGGCGGAACACGTCGGGCACGGACAGATACACCAGAGACATGGCGCCCTGACGCAAAAAGACAAAAAGCACACGCTCAGCTGATCAAAAACATGATCAAATGCAACAAAAATCATAAACCCGCTTGATTCAAAGGTTATGTGCATGGGTCGTGCTGTTTCACTCCAGTCCTGTAGGTGGAAGTAAAGTAAAATTAGTTTTTTTAACCACAAGCCCCCAATGAGCTACGCAAGCAACACTTCCATGTTTGGCGTATGGCGGCGTGCTAACTTCCGGTAGCCAGGCAAACACTCTGCGACAACATGGGAAACGTGTTCAAACTCAAAACAAAGTTGACGCTGAACAGAACTTCCTCTTAATTGTGTGAATGGTATTCACACTATGCTAGGATATCATCAGTTTGTTTAATAAATAAATAAATAAAGACTTTTCCTTGTAACATTCCGACTTTCTCATATCTTTACGACTTTTTGTTGGAATTTTATACTTTGAAGATTACAATATTTTTCCTCCCCAAAAAAGTATTAGTTTTTTATCTTAATATTACAAATGTATTCTCACATAATTCCGACTTTTTTCCCTCAGAACCTTCTGACTTTTTCCATCTAAGTTAAAGTTGTTTTCTTGAAATCCAGATCACAATCGTTCCTTGACCCTTGCACTCTCGCCACAAGTTTCATTGGAATTGTTGTTTGCGATATTCTTGCAAGGTAAACAATCAACAAACGGTAACGGGAACAGAACTTGACGCCTCACGCGTTCTGTGCGAGTAATAAAATGTGACACTAACGTTAAAAAGCAGCGCAGGAATAGGAGTGTAGCGCTTGACGTGGATCATTGACAAGACGTTGGGGAGGTGGCCTTCTCGGGAACCCACGAAAAACAACCTGAGGGAAAACAAATAAGGCGAGATCATTTTAAATGTACATGTATGACGGCAAATGTATCATATGTGATACTTGCGGTTTTGAGGCCTTTACTTCACCAGTGATACTTTTTTTTTTTTTTTTAAGTTTAAAAGTTTGACTGAAACAACACTAGGAGGCCGCGACACTAGTGAGGATAAGCAGTAAAGAAAATGGATGGATGGATAGACAACACGAGGAACAGTTACTGGGTTCATGTTGACTGGGAGAAATGCAAAATGCATCTTTGCATGGGCAAGGAAAAACTTTTAAAAACTGAAACTTTCCCGTTCCAGTTTGACTGGTGGATTACTCAATGTTGTAGTTATGAATTGTGTTTACATTAAGCTAAATTACTGTTTATGATTGTTTCAAATACACAACATGCAATTCTGTGTTGTATGTTTAGTTAAGGCTCCAGTGTATGTTAGCTTTTGTTTGTGTATTATTACGAACGGGTTTGTTTGGA